>NW_015112740.1:480534-482153 GCF_001443285.1 Poecilia latipinna
TTTAGATCGATTTCCTCTTCCCCCATCTTCCAGCGTATGTGATATTTGGTCATGAGTTTCCAACCCAACAGATAGTAAAGATACATCACCTGCAGACAATAAACAGTTAAACTAAAGGTTCTTGACTAAAATGTTGAGATGATCCATATGCTATTACCTACCTGAGACCATCTCTTTTTGTTCCGGATCTTCTGTTTGTCTTTGAAGTGAACTACAATGTTATTCCCATGAGGCATTTCAACAACCAGTCTAGCTCCATATGGCGTCTCTATGATTGACTGATGAGGAATATGCTGCTGTACCTCAAAGAATGATTTATCAATGTTCTTGAAGATGCTGATGATAGAGAGAAAGGATACTGATAAATAATTTACCTTGGAACATTTTCATCTCTAGTGTTTCAATTGTTGCTTTTAGGGAGTAAAATTAATTGGCACAAACTTATGTTATTTGGAGTGAATTATTAATAATGAGGTGATTCTGAGTGGTGACCCAGCCATGAAAAGTCTAAATTTATACTGAAGTAGGTGACACCGAGTAGTAGGTAACAGACATTATCTCATTTAACCAGAATGTCACCAATATAGATCTGAACACCAAACTCTAAAACAAATCAAAACTTTGACAAAAAACCCACAATCTATATTATCTGAACATGTCAAATCTACACAAACTTCCTAGAAATTCACATGCAAGTAAATACACATTTGATCTTAAAAACATGTTTTCTATTCATGGCCTGATCAGTTCCCTACTCAATGTCATTTTAATAGCTGAGGATCGAGTTCATTTCTTGACTTATTAATTAAGACGGATTGTGAAAAAACATCTTTGTTTTTCAAACAACTTTCCTCCAAGAATTGTTGGCAAAACAAGTTATTCTAACATATTAGTAATTAAGTAATTTATGTGGGAAACATGATCATTATTAAAACCTAATGACATTTCAGACAAACTCTGCTGGCAATCAGGTTATAAAATAAGCTATCTGTAAACATGGTTCTTACCCATAAACCTCAGTGATGATTTGCACAAGGTCCTTTGCATATGTGTTCATATGACGATCCTGATTTCCTTTGGCATTTTCAAAGGCGTCATCAAAGTAGATATGGGCTTCAAAGGTGAAATCATTAAACTTGGGTCCTGTTTTTGGTCTGTACTTGTCCAGTCTTGAGACAAACATGAAGTGTGAATGAATTCATTAGAAAAAAAGTCAAATAAAGATTGTAAGACAATACTTAAATTATATATAATAGAGACTCTTCAGGTGCTCACCTGAAAATTGAGATCATGATATTCATCATTTCTTCATAGGTCTCATGCCACATTGTTGCACAGAGATAAATCAGAGCAGGAGTGTCATCCTCCTTATTCCTGGATATGAAAATATTTGCAAATATAAGCAATGGCTTTATTATTACTACTATTTGCTGAAACAGAAATTTCTGCCCAAAAGAAAGAAGATGAAAGAGTTGCACAGCATATGCACACAAAAACTAACTTACGGTTTCTTCTTGTTTTTTCTAGAGCGGATGTTGAAACGGGTGTTGAGGAGTAAGGACTGCTCAATAAAGGCACCCTCATAGAGTCTCCGAACAAACAAGTCTTGTGTCTTCTGG
>NW_015112740.1:485998-519657 GCF_001443285.1 Poecilia latipinna
GGGAACAGGTTACCACTCAGACTTTGATTTCTTACATTCACAGCTTCAGCGCAGTAACTTGTGAAGTTGATCTTTTCAGTTGTGTTCAAGCTTAACTGGTGGTCCTGATAATCCAGAATAACAGGGACGATGAACAGCACCATCACAGCCAGTGAAGCCAGGTACAAAGGCAGGATGAAGCATCGGCGGACAGCATGCATCTTACAGGCTGCCAAAGCAAACCAATGGCAGAGTGCAGAGGAGATCAGCTGGACCCCGATGATGATGGCTACTATCCTTGTTTCCCTGCTTGGAATGGAGGTCACAATGTCCCAGTCCAGCTTGGCCAGAGGAACATAGGCACCAAGCACACAGGCAGTGACCACAATCCTCAGTACGCTGGACATGATGTGCAGCATGTTCTGACACTTGCTCAAGTCTTCAAACAGATTTTTGAGGACGTTGGATTTTCTCTTCACACAGATCACCCTGAAGTAATTCTCCCACCAGTTGAAAGATACCAAGATTGACCCACCAACAGCAAGACCCACCCAGATGGCTGTCTTCACATCGGCAGAGTCTTTCAAAATGTACAGGACCACGAACAAACAGTAACCAACAACCATAACCACAGAGGCCATGATGGAAGGCAGCAGGAAGATGTTCATCTTTTTGACAGTGCACTGAGTGACTGCTTGTAGGAATGCAGAGAGGACAGCTACACCGTTCAGGATGGCCACATTGGTCACAATGTCCAGGTGTGGCATTGCTACAATGGTAAGCACTGCTAACCCCACAGAAACAAGGAACTCGAAGAACAAAACCTGAGGGACAAAGAGAAAGTTCAATTCAACAAAATGTCACAGAAACAAGGAAATAAGGAAATTTGCCATATATCAGTAATTGTTTCTTTGGGATCCATAAGACTTAAGTTAGAGTTTGTAAATATTGTCTTGTCTTACCAGGGCTGCAGATGATTTTCTTGGCAGCTTTGATGATTTGTAACATGATTTCCAGATGCTTTTCAGCAGCAGCAGAACAGCGGGTGCAATGAGAGAGCAGCCAATACACAGCAGTGCGACGGGTTTCTGCTCGGCTTGGAGGGTCTTTGTATCTTCATGGGACAAAGTGATGAGGAGAAGGAAAGAAGCCTGGAAAATAAAAGAAGCCTTTGAAGGACACTGGTACCTTAACTGACTGTTGAGAATTTGTATTTGCCACTTTGAAACTAAACAATGTAAATGTTGTGTGTTACATTTTACCAAAGAACCTCTACTTTATACTTTTTGGATGAGGTGGGCTCAAGCCCCAAACAGTTACAGTTGTATCTGTTTGTAATATCTCAACCTTCTCTGGCAGCTAATGACTACATTTATATTTACTGTATCTCAACAATGAAATCAAGAAAAGTGGGATTCTATGTACAACAGAAAAATATTAGAAATGTACAATTTAAATCTGTAAAATGAAGCTAACCTTGCTACATATTGCCAATCCAAACACAATGAGAGCTACTGCAAACAAAGCGATGGTCTTTAGAAGCTTTAACAACTTCCAAGGTGTGTGCTCGTCTTCAATTACAGGAACTTCCCGACACGTGTCCCATGGCCTCCTGGAACAGATGCATGAGGTTAAACCATGATAAGGATGGTGGCTAAAACAAGCTTTTACATCATCAAACACAGTAAAAAAAAAAAAAAAAAATCTTGATGAGCGTTATTGCAACAACGACAGCACAATATAGTAAATAGGATTTGAAGACAATAACTTTTTCATGAGGCTAGGTTGGTTTGAATAGCAATTTTCCTTAATTAACTTTAATCATCCTTTGCAAACAGCCTTTGTTTGATTAGATAGATAGATAGATAGATAGATAGATAGATAGATAGATAGATAGATAGATAGATAGATAGATAGATAGATAGATAGATAGATAGATAGATAGATCTTTGTTAATATGTTAGTTGTCATTGGTTACAACAAGCCAGATGAACAAATTACTTACTTGAGTTCTATGTTTTCCTCCTCCATCGTACCTCCCACTTATGGATGCTCTCTGTGTGCTCTGGTGTTTTCTCCTACATCATCAACCTTATAAGCCACCTGTATGAGTCATGAGTTACCTTAAGCTCCACCTGCAATAAGTGCCTAGAAAATGTGTAACAGGTTAGGCAAGTCCGAGTCAGTGAATTCACAATGAGCAACGTGAATTAAGAAAAGATTGCCAAAAATGTGGAAACAGACATTTTAAATGAAACCTGTTAAGAAAATTGCACCTTTGTCACAACGTAAAGAAATGTAACCAAGATATATCTGTCTTTTTGTCTTTAGAAATAGAGACATATAGATTTTTTTCCATTTGAACAAGGAAATAACTGTTTTCAGGAAGCACTGTGGTAATTTTCTGCCATTAAAGTAATATACTAAAATTGTGACTATGATCATATTTTTATAATGTTTTACCAGGTAAGGTGGCATTAAGTTAATGTACATTCATTCATTATCGGTTTTTATTTTTGTGATTAGACAGTGTTGGTGAAGTGTTTCTAGAAGGAAAACTTCTGAAAGGAAACCATAACATACAATTTTCTGTAGCAATGATTTTCATTGACAAAATCTTCTACATCTAAACCCTAAGCCAGTGTTGGAGGCAGGATGCAACATATGAAGAGAGTCTATATCCATGAAACCCAAAGTTTCATTATAGAGTAATAATTTCATTAACCCCACAACTAATTTATCTCACCCATACTGGGTCACATGTTTGTGCTACGACTGAAATTGTGGCTCTCAAAAGTGTATATGTGAAAAATAGACCAAGTAATTGTAAAAACTTTCCCTCATATATTGCTAAATATATGCTATACACTTCAACAGAAAAATAAATAAATCTGTTTGAAGGAAAATATTTTACAATCTGATAACGTGGCTAAGTGTCCACACCCCGATACCAACCTGTCAAATCATCTTTGCTATTTTTTGTCTTCCGTTTCGTTGTCACAAGTTTGGAATTTTAATATATGTTTTAATTTCCTTAGGTGCCAAAAAAGAATTGCTCTTCATCTTCAGTTTCGTAGCTGGCACCTGAAGGTGTTGGATCAAAACAGTTTGGTATTGAATAATTCCCTCCATGATGATGAAAAATCCAAGACAAAATTAACAACAAATGTTGTCTTGAGGCACTTCAAAAAAATTCTTTCAATTCAAAAACACATAAATTACAACTAATCCTGGTTATCAAACAGCGTATCAGCTTCCGTTCATTATTCAAATTACAATGCTCACAAAATTAAAGGGAACACTACAATAATCTCATTTAATTAAATATTGTCATTGGTGGTGAAATTGAATGAGAAGAAAACATAAAAATTATCAATGTAAATCAAAATTATTACTCTATGGAGATCTGGATTCATACTCAAAATGTAAGTGGAAAAAAAACACAACAGGCTGATTCAACATCAGTGAATATAACTTAAAACAACTCTAAATGAGGCTCAGCATGTGTGTGAGACCTCCACATGTCTGAATAATCTGCCACCAACGCCTGGGTGTGCTCCTGATGAGATGGAAGATGTTCTCCTGAGGGATCGCTTCACAGACCTGAATTAGAGCAGTTAGCTGCTGAACAGTCTGTGGGGCAACGTGGCGTTGGGGGATTGACAAAAACATGATGTCCCAAATGTCAATTGGATTAAGGTCTGGGGAACAAGTGGCCAGTCCTTAAGATTAATGCCCTCATCATGCAGGAACTGCTGAAACAGACTTAGCATCGTCATAAATAAGAAGGAACCTGGGGCCCACTGCACCAGCATATGGTCTTACAATGTGTCTGAGGATCTCATCCTGGTACTTTATGGCAGTCAGGGCACCTCTGGTCATCACATGGGGGGCTGTGCGGCCATCCAAACATGTGTGACTCACCACCAAACCAGTCATGCTGGAGGATGTTGCAGGCAGCATAATGTTCTTCACTCTGTCACCAGACTCTGTCACGTCTGTCACATGTGCTCAGTGTGAACCTGCTTTCATTCATGCTAGGTTCTCCCTAGCAAACGCCAATCGTCCTGCACGATGTTAGGATGTCAGCACAAAACCTATATGTGGACATTGTGCCCTCACACCACCCTCAAGGAGTCTGCTTCTGACAGTTTGAGTAGAAACATGCACATTAGTGGTTTGTATCAAGTCATTGACTTCCAGGATTCACTCCTTCTGGACAAGCATGTAGCAAAAGTAGATGCTTAACTCCAATGTGCAAGTGTTTTCTGAGCAGCAGATGTCTGTCTAATCATCAGTAATAGAATCCCACTTCATAAGTCATAAGAAATCCAATGGCGACATGTAAATTCAGCAGCGCTATGTCCCTCATCATGAAAGTAAGTACTAAATTTTCACTTAGAACTTACTTTTCTAAGTGAAAGCTTCTTTTCACTTAGAAAAGAAGCTCAAAGAAAGAAAAGCTCTGTGGACGTGATGTTAGCAAAGCTAGCTGTGTGGGGACTAACTGCATTCGTTATGAAAACAGCTGTCAGTCACTGCTCTGAATTATTGTGCGGAGGTGTTGACTGTTGTGTCGCATATATGGGACAATGCTGTGACCAAAATTTGCAATATGTGACATTCATGAACGATGTGATTCTTCTAAACGGTTCTTTACAAAGATAGGACTGGAGCCTCACTGTAATGCTTGCAATGCTCTGTGTACACTTCAGTAGCTATTATTATTTTATTTTATTATATATGTTGATATTTATTTAATTTAAGAAATACAACACTAGAACAGAAGAGCACACAGAGCATGCTCATTGCTCTTTTCGTTACCTGTCTTGGTGGCAGACATTGCAGCCTGGCTTCATGCAACAGGACAGAGAGTGAGAAGAGTCACGGTGCACGCCTTGTGCTTGGTTACTTCTTGCTTGTTGTGCCTTGCATTGTGTTCATAGATGAGCATTGTTCACCGTTGGGGCATTGTGTTAATTGCTATGTTAATGGTGCAGAGAGTTGTGGTTTCTGACATGTGCGATATGAGCAAGCACCCAGGGCGTTATCTTTTTTAGGTATGGCATGAGACAAGAGATGGAAGCAAGGCAGAATGAAGAAGAGTTTGAATTGATAATGATATTGTTTCAATTTAGGTGTTTTTATGGGAATGTGAATCTTTCAGATAATGTAAGAAGCAATTTTGATCATATTTCACATTTCATTGGATCATGTAGCACAGGGTGCTGGTATTGGTTTTGACTCGGTCTCAACTTCCACGGTCTTGGTCTCAACTTGGTCTCAGACCCTAAAAGTTTTGGTCTTGTCTCGGTCTTGATACACTCTGGTCTTGGTCTTGACTTGGTCTAGGGTTAGGTGGTCTTGACTACATCACTAAAAGAGACCTCCAGCAGATCATGTCTCAGATGGACCATCTGCCATGCGACTGGGAGATTGAGAAAACAGAGCAGGTCCACAAGAAAGGAACAGAAGAAATGTTCCATCTTAGGGGCACTCTCTGAGTCAAAGAAAAATAAAAAGTTGATAGGAGAGGGAGGAAATTTAGTTCTTAGCAGCATTATCTCACTTGATCCCCTCCAACAGGAACGTATCAAAGGCAAACAGAATGCCAGATCAGGTGTAGCTTCTTTAGAGAGATAAATAATTGAGAAAACAAAGTTAGCAGCTGAAATAGCAGCAAATAATGCAAATTGGAGAGTAGTATAAGAATTAAGTGAGAAAGGGGGTCAGTTTGTCCTTATGCTACAGCAGCAGCTACGGAGATGACCCTGTAGAATGCAGAATAGCTTTATAGAATGAGAGTAAATAAACCAGGCAGAAACATTTTTCTGGACTTAATTTCACTGCAACAGTGATTCATTGACATTCTTTCTCCAGGCGTTCTCTTTTAATTGGAAAAGAAGATAAGACAAAATAAATAAGTCTCTGTAATTGTCACGAGTAAATGTGTTTTCACAGAAATACTAAACTGCGTTGTCATAATGAGGAGGAGCAGCAGCTTCTGAAGAAGCACCACGCCTTCACAAAAATCTATTACAATTCAGCTTCTGTGTGGATTTTAGGCGTCGACCGCCCATTAAAATAAATGACACATGACATAAGAGGAAAGAAATCGGCACATTAATGGCAGGTTTTGATTTTCCAATCAAAATGATATCCTTCTTCACTTCCTTTTCTTTAAATAACTAAAAACCCTCATGTTTAGAATTGCTTTTGAGCCAAAATAAATTAAACATTGACCAACATATTTGGTTTTGGTGATGGCACTCATCAAAATGTAATATTTGTTCAATTGTTGACAGTATGGTGTTTCTTTGCAACTTTGTAATTTTGTGTTTTTATTATGTGAAGCACCTTGAACCGCCTTGCTGCTGACATGTGCTATACAAATAAACTTAATTGATTTTGGGAAGTTCTCATTTAGACTGAAGATCATTCTAAGCTACTGATTTTCCTTCTCCAGGAATGCCAGAGCATATTATTGAACCAGACATCCAGAACTGCCTCAAACATAAACACTTATTTAAAGTCACCCATCATTTTTAGTCAGTTAATATTTCAAAAAATGTATTTAAAATGTTAAAAACTAACCTCAAATTTTTCAGACTGAACAGCAAATCTAGGCTTTAAAAAAAGCTTTTCTAAAATATACCACTGCATGTACATTTATTTGATTACATTATTCTTAATTCGACAAGTTACTATTTGCTAAAAATAATATTTAAGGTAACACTTTATTTGAAGGGGGTTGAATACGACTGTCATAACACTGTCATAAACATGACATAACACCTGTCATGAACATCAATAAGCCTTCATAAATATTTATGACTGTTGTCATAAAGCGTCATTCGGTAAATTATGACACTTTTAATACAAAGTTGACATTAATCAAAATGTCTTTGTTATGACAACTTGACATTAACCAAGAAATCATTAATGTTTAAACTTTACCTTTAATAACATAAAGTTACCTAATTTTTAAAGTGAAATCAGTAATACTTTTATAACAAATTTATATCAGTAATGATTTCTTGGTTAATGTCAAGTTGTTATAACAAAGACATTTTGAATAATGTCAACTTTGTATTAAAAGTGTCATAATTTACCGAATGACGCTTTATGACAACAGTCATAAATATTCATGAAGGCTTATTCATGTTTATGACAGTGTCATGACAGTCTTATTCACCCCCTTTCAAATAAAGTGTTACCATATTTAATCTTTTAAATAGAACTCATACAGAACCAAATCCCTGATGGGAAAAACAACATCTAGGTTCTCTGAGTTCTTTTAGATTCAACATCTGTTTCCAGTCTAAAGGAAAATGAAAGGTATGCAAAGAGTGCTTATTGTTGGAGATGAGGTAGTAAATGGAATCAGTCATGTTTGCAATCCCAAGAAAACGAAAGTGGTTTCTATTCTTGGTGACACTGTATCTGATTTGACTCGCAAAGTGCTCTCTCTAACCACTGATCAGCCAAACATTGAGACTTTAGTTGTGCATGTTGGAGCCAACGATCTGGCAAAGCAAAAATCAGACATTCTGAAAAAGGACTTTAATATTCTTCTGGACACTATGGGAAAATTAAAATTGAAATTATTTCTCAGTGGCCCATTTCCATTGCCTCAATGGGGAGACAAAAAACATTCCAGACTGGACATGATAAACAAATGGCTGATTAAAACCTGCTCTGCCGGCTCAGTGACCTTCATCGATAACCTCTGGATCTACTGGCAGCGCTTTCACCTCTTTGGAAGAGGAGGACGCAATCTTAACAAACATGGAATAAGGCTGCTCACTGCAAACATTTTTCATTTTATCAACAAGAACAACAATGTGACCATCGCTTCAGAAGAACAGGCTCAAGGATGTCTGACTAGGATGGAACCCTCCGCTTATCAGAAGCAAAGTGTCCCAAAACAAACTGATAAAACATCGACTGGGGACAGAGCGACTGGTTCCCCTCCTCATTCCTCACTCCCTCCTCCTTACCCCTTTCCTTCTCCTTCCCCCCTCCCTCCTTCTTCCCCCTTCCCTCTCTGCTCCTACACTCACTCACAAGATACCTTTGAAGAAATGTCTTCCGGACCAGTTTCTCAAATTTACGGATGGAATGGATCAAAAGGTTTGCCTCAGCATGACTCTCCTTAGATGCTTAGAACAGATAAATGTGTGGATGTGCCAAAACTTTCTCCAGCTGAACAGAAACAAAACTGAAGTTATTATCTTTGGACTTAAAGAGGAGCGAACTAGAATCAATGCACAGCTTCAGTTATTACAACTGAAAACCAGCGATCAGGCAGAAACCTGAGAGTAGTGATGACCTCTGACCTGAACCTTCAGAGCCACATTAAGACAGTCACAAAGTTGGCCTTCTATCACCTGAAGAACATCTTGATTACTGCAACAGCGTCTTCACAGGTCTGACTAATAAATCAATCAAACAGCTGCATCTGATCCAGAAGCTGCTGCTCGCATTCTCACTAAAACCAGGAAGATGGAGCACATAACACCAGTTTTAAAGTCCCTTCACTGGCTCCCTGTAGCTCAAAGAATAAATACTGTTGTTAGTTTATAAATCACTGAACGGTTTAGCACCACGATACATTAAAGATCTGTTATTGCTGTACCAACTGTCTAGACCCCTCAGATCTTCTGGTTCTGGTCTGCTCTGCATCCCCAGAACCAGAACCAAACGAGGAGAAGCAGCATTCAGTTTCTATGCACCACAAATTTGGAACAAACTTCCAGAAAACTGTAAAACAGCTGAAACACTGGGTGCCTTTAAATCTCAACTTAAAACCCACCTGTTTAGAGTTGCTTATAGCTAAATTAGAATTAGAGTGTGGGTTTTTGATGTCTTTGATGTTTTTAATGTTTTTATCTTTACTTTTTATCTATTTATTAATTTCTTTTATTCCTCTTTCTACGGAACCTGGTGCTGCAAGGTTTGAGACCTTGTCCTGTTAGGCAACGGAACCCGGATAATACCCGTGTTAAACGGACGGCGGAGTCCGGGGACGACAGGCGCTTAATTCTGTAACAAAACTATGCTTTTATCTTTTTTTTAATCTTTTTCTTTTTTTTCAAAATCTCTTTCTCTTTCTTACTGTTTATTCAATGTCACATGCTGTTTTTATTTTTTTTTAATTATGTAAAGCACCTTGAAATGTCTTGCTGCTGAAATGTGCTATACAAATAAAATTTGATTGATTGATTGATTGATAAAGGATGGCAGATAAAACTCAATTTGCAATGATAATGAGATCATGCAAAAGTTCAGTCACTTGCCATGTATCATATGTTTCATGAGAACCTGAACTCATAATATGGCATCAGGTAATCCTTTCAGGTCAGTTCGAAGTGGCGAAGAGTGCAGCCTGTGCAGCCTGTGCAGAATACAGATTTCATGTTTAGGCAAACTTCCTTCTAACCGGCTGAATTGATCTAATTCACATGTAAAAGCATATTCCAAAAAGTGCTCTTTTTTATTTAGAAAAAAAAATGTCCGATGTTCTATTTGCTCAGAATCTGCTTAAGGATGCTTTAACCCAGTGGTTTCAAACTCCAGTTCACAAGTCAGGTGATGAGTTCAAAACCTGAACTCATAACATGGCATCAATGAATCCTGTCAGGTCAGTTTGAAGCAGCGAGGAGTGCAGGCTGTGCCTTAACGGAAATCAAATTTCACATTTAGGGAAACTTCCTTAAAACCGGCTGATACGCTGAATTTATCTAAATTCACATGTTTACTTACAGCATATTCCTAAACGTGCTCTTTTTTATTTAGAAGAAAAATGTCTGATGTTCTATTTGCTCAGAATCTGCTTAAGGATGTTTTAATCCAGTAATTTCAAATTCCAGTTCCAGTGTCCTGCAACTTTTAGATTTTTCTCTGCTTCAGCATGCCTGCTGTCCTTATGCAGGGCAGCATGACAGAGCTTTGTGGAGCTGACTGTCTCTGGTGAGGCAGTTTCATCGTACTGTAATCCAAGCATGTAGGACAAGGGACACATAAAAGTTGCAGAACTTTGACCATTGTGACTGGAGTTTGATACCACTGCTTTAATCTATTTTTTGCCTGATAATTCAATATTATATCATCCATAATAAGAGAAATTACTTATATTTGTTCTCCAGAAATTCTGAAAGCCTTGCAAATGTTTTACTGCACTTAAACTTGTTCACTTTTAGCCACATTTACTACAAATCCAGATTTGCTTAAAGGCTTCAGAGGTTTGTTAGAGAACATTAGAAAACAAACAGCATCATGAAGACCAAGGAGAACAGCAGACAAGTCAGGGAGAAAGTTGTGAAGACATTTAGAATAGAGTTAAGTTAAAAAGCAATATGCAAAGCTTAGGATAGCTCACAGAGGTTTGTTCAATACATCATCCAAACATAAAAAGAGTATGGCACAATTGTAAACTCACCAATCTGTGAATCTCCATCTAAGCTGACTGGACGGACAAGAAGAGCATCAAGCAGAGAAGCAGTGAAGAAGGTCAGAATGAGCTGCAATGACTGACAACTTTTCAAGAGCAACGCTTTACAAATGTGGCGTTTATGGAAGAAAGAAGAAAGTAATTATTTAAAAAGCCAAAAAGACGTCGTGTTTGGAGATTAAAGCAAAGGTGTGACCATAATAAAACACAACAAAACACACTAATTATCACCCTGAGCATGACACTCCCACAGTGAAACGGGCTGCTTGCTGCATCATACCGAGGGGATTCAGAGACAATGGGAGATTGAAATAAACTACACAAAGGGCAATCATGGGGGAACACAAAAAAAACTGTTACAGGCTGCAAAAAAACTTGAGACTGAGGTGGAGATTAAATTCAAGCAGGGCATCTTTAAACACTCCCAGGCTGCAATCAGTCAAGACTTAAAACATAATGAGAATGCGTGGCTAGACTTGAAAATTGATGTCCACAGATGTTTTTTATCCAGTGTAACTGAGCTGGTTTATTTAGAAATGGCATTCATTTCACTGGGTAGATGTGCAAAGCAGGCTGCACAGTGGAACAGTGGTAGCCTTGCAATACAAAGGTTCTGACCTGGGGTCTCTCTGTATGGAGTTTGCCTTGTTTACTCTTGTTTCCTCCAATAATCTACAAACATGACCATTAAGTTGATTTTTCTCTGCAAACTGCTGATTGGAATGACCAGTGGAGTAAGGTAAGGTAAAGTAATTTTATTTATATAGCACATTTTCAGCATCAAGGCAATTCAAAGTGCTTTGAAAGAGTGAGGCTATCCTGCGATCCTACAGGAAAAGCAGGTAGACAATGGATGGATGCATGTACAGACCTGCTGGAGGACATACCTCAGGAGCTTGCAACTGTGGCTGGAGAGAAAGGTATTTCTTTAAAATATTGATTCTGGATTGTTGAATAACTCAGAAGGTTTCAAGTCTTTTTTATAAACCCTTTTAAAAGGCATGTTTCCTTTTCCTTCAACCTCTTGATTATGTGCTTCATGCTGATGTATCATCCAATGAAGCACCAAGAAGTTAGGTAACCGTACTTGTAAGTGATTCACTGCAAGTCACTGCAAAAAAAATTTTCTATGGAAAAGTAACACTTTGGGATGATATACCAAATATGACTTTCAAGAGCAACGACTGGAGGAGCCTCAGTTATGTGGACTGGAATATCACTAATCCAGTCCACATAACTGGACTTGTTTTCTGTTTAATATTGCTGTGATTCTGTGTGTGTGTGTGTGTGTGTGTGTGTGTGTGTGGGGTGTGTGTGTGTGTGTGTGTGTGTCAATCTCTATGCTACGATGGTTGGTGTAGATCGTGAAGCAGATTGTTCAGCTGCTATTGTTTAAATGTACAACAGCATTTAAATGTGACATTAACACTGACAACGAGGGACCATCAGGTGACACACAGGAGCAGTAATCCACTCCTTAGGTTAAACCAGGACTTCAAATACTCGGCAATCTTCAAAGCAGGAACACACCTAAAATATTTAGAGCAGTGTGTTACAGAGATCAGGACTGGGAAACACTGGATTTGTTTCCTGTTTGCTGTTTAAGATCTCCGTTTTCATTTTTATTGTTTTAATCTTTGTGTTATGCTATATTGGTTTGTGTAACTTGTGAAGCACTTTGGTCAACCGCTGCTGACCAAAAGGAACCATCACACTGATGCTGCGTGCCTCTTTCAATTCTTTCTAGATACTCAGATATTCAGCATTCTTCTCAGACTTGAAGTTTTCAGCAATAGGTGTAGTCTGACTTTGAATAAGTGCCAAAGACAAGCACCAAGTTGGAAACCAACTGGTTATTAAGGATAATTAACCAAACTGCTTTCTCCCTCTGCCAATTATGATTCTATGAATACCTGCCTGGTGAGGTGTGGCGTTAAACAGATGGAGGAAAGAGCTTGTAGCAAGCCCTACAAACTCATAGAAAACACACGTCTTCAAAATAAGAGAATGTATTTACAAAATACTTGAACTTCAAGTAAGAATTCCTACTGGACTAATTCAACAAAACCAATAGGTGCAAATGAAAATAATGCATTACAAAAAGTGTAAAAATTAACAATTATGTGTCATGATGTGGTGGTTTGGAGGTGGTGAGATCAAACGCTGAGACCCAGGCTGTGAAGAAAATGATGAATTTAATGAAAGCTCAAACAGTCCAATACAGGCGGCACAGCAGAGAGTTTAGTACACAGCTAATTACCTGTAGCAACTGAAACACAGAAGACTGAAAACAAGAGCTAACGCTAACCAGGACTTAGCAGTTCAACTGGAGAGCTTAGACATGCGACAAGAACTGACATTAGACGAGGACCCCACAAGAGACAAAGGACACAGGTGGACTTAAATACACAGGGAGGGTAATCAGGAAAACTAGACACAGCTGGGATCAATCAACAGGGAGGACAGGACATCACAGAGACTCACGGGGAACAAGGAGAGAAAAAACCAAGAAATAAATACACAATAAATACACAAAAACATGGATTGTCACATTATGATTCTAAAACCATTATGATTCTAAAACCAATAAAACAAGTAATATCCCACTTCAGGTAGGACTTTCATGAGGGAATGGCATTATTCCCTCATGAATAATGCCATGAGGGTAAAGCTTTGTAAAAAAGCTTTACAAAGCTTTTTTGAGCTTTGTAAAGCTCAAAAAAATATTTAATACCCCTTTAATACTTCAGTAGCTAAAACTGTGTCTAACTGGAAGGGCTTTTAGATTCCGAAGGAGGTTTCTCACATTTGCGTCATATATTTGAAATACCGCAGAAGCCTGTTATTCAGCCATCAATTAAAGTTGATTGTGCTAAAGCATATTTTCAGTGCCTAAAAGACGTAAGACATTGAGTTGTGGGGACCAAACCACTGGACAACAACAACAGACTATCAGGTCACTGAGGACACCTTGGGTTCTTCTCAAGAACTCAAATATTCAGCATTCTTCCCAGATCTTTCCCAGAAGTTGTACAACAATAAGCTTAATTGGACTAATGGCACTATTAAGTCCCAAACACAATTAACATAGCAATTTTATTAAAAATTACCATATCGGTGCCACCTGGTTATTAAAAATAATTAGGTAAACAGCTTTCTGTCCCTGTCATCTATGGTCTGTGAATACCTGCCTGGTGAGGTGTGGCATTAAAACACAGATGGAGGAAAGAACTTGTAGCACATAAAACCCACATCTATTCAAGGTAAAATTATGTAAGTGTAAAATACTTTGAGTTAAAACTCTTAAATTAACAAAACTAATAAGTACATATGCAAATAATAAACTACAAAAAGTGTAAAAAGGAATAAAAGAGAATCTAAAACCAATAAAGAAATATTCACAATTCATTGTGCATATGTATAAGAACCGAGGTTTGAAGGAGTTAATTAGTTTTAAGTTAATCAGATTATCTTAAAACTAATTAATAAAACTGGTGTGTGTTCAGAGAACCAGTTCATAAGATCAAATAAAAGATAAAATAAAAATTGTAATGTGTGGATGCAGGCTGCACTGTGGCGCTGTTGGTAGAGCTGTTGCCTTGCAGCAAGCAGCTTCTGGGTTCAATTCCCAGCCTGGGAATGGAGTTTGCATGTTCTCCCTTTGCATGTGTGGGTTTTCTCCGAGAACTCCAAAAACATGACTGTCATGTTTTTGGACTGCATGGTTGTTTTTCCTGTTTGTCTCTGTGTTGCCCTGCGACAGACTGGCGACCTGTCCAGTGTGACCCCGCCCCTTAGCTGGAGAGGCACCAGCACCCCTCCTGACCCCACTGAGGGACAAGGGTGTAAAGAAAATGGATGGATGTGTGAACGCACCTCAATGTGATTAACTGAATGGAGTGAAAGACTACCATAATGGAAGTAAAAATACACTTACAGACTCAAAATGGCAAACTAAAAACAGGAGCGATGATTTTGCAGCTCTGTTAACCAGCAAAGAAAATTTTAAATTGTAGCACTACGTAGCAATACCTTTAAGTCCCATGTGTACTTTTAAATGATAAAAACACTGTGCATATGGGTGATGACACAAACTAACTGTGGTTACAGCCTTGGCAATGGCAGAGATTTAGCACTAGTAGCTGCAATAACAGACAACATTCAGCATGTTTATAAATGTCGTGGCAGGCAGCCACTTCAGGCTGTGGTTCACTTTCTGCTGAGATCGAAGCATCTAGCAGGCGTGCAGAACTGCAGTTCCAAATGCTGTCTTCTCTCAGAGTAGAGGAGGGGAAACCACTTTGTCGACACAATTAGAAAATCTTGGGGAATCTATGACTCAATGAGATTATTTTCTGTAAGAGCTGACGAAAACAAGATTAATACTTATTTTCATCTGGAATGAAAATACACAAACAGCAGCTGCTGTGGGAAAAGACTAGGAAGATGCTGCTGCCAGGAGTTTTGTTGTTGCCAAGAAGTTCACACGCATGTGCTGGATCAGGTCATAAATCAGGTCATAAATCTGCAAATCACAGCCAGAAAAAAGAAAAAAAAATTTAATGATCCCATGAAGACAAAGTTTCGGTCCAGGCATCACAATGCAACAACAATGAGGTCTTAATTAGAATTTAATTAAACTTCCTCGTATGCTTTTGTACTAATTGATTTGCATATATGCATCAGAATTTCCAGAGAAATGTTTGAGTTATATAACTTCAGTTCCAAATGCTGCAGTTATACAACTCAAACATTTCTCTGGAAATTCTGACGGATGCTGTGTGGACATAATAAACTGTTACAGCCACATTTCCAGTAAACATGTAAGAATTTAAAACTTGCCTAAGATCAGATAATATTTAGCCCAAGTTTAGTTAAACTTCTTTTTTTTCAACTGAATTAGCAATTTTATGTACATCAAATAAAAATATCTGCAATAATAATTCTGTTTAACCACATGTAGTCTGTCATTTCAGAGTCACAAATTGTTGTTTCAAACAACTGAGTAAGTTTTAGCTTATCAAGCCAAAAACCAAAACAGGTGTGGAGGAAAGAATGCCAAAATCTATGATGTTATAATTACAGCCATGTCAGAGAAAAATTTCCTCAGGAAGATGTTTCCTCTGTAGCTGTCTAACCCAGATTTAGAAACTCCTCCCACTGACTTTTTTTTGTATATTCTAATAGGAACAGTTTATTAGCCACCTTTTAAATATGTGCACTTTTCTAAAGTGTCACAGGTATTTAAATAAAAATAAGAGTTTACTTGCTTCTTGTTTCTTTTCATGCCATCTGAGATGTGAGAATTTTTAAATAAAGTCCTTGAATAATTGAATAATAAAAATCTTTGTTGGTCTTTGACCTCAGCTATAAAAAAATGTGCCACAGAACTATCACCATACCAAAAATTGGAAAATATAACTGATCATGCTTCCTGAAACTGTGTCACATTTCTCAGTGGAATCTCTTTCTGAATTAGAGGAATACTTTCAGAGGAGAAGGTGGCAGGAAATAACTCTAGGATATAGGATTACTCGCCTGTGCTACTTTTCTCCTTGTCTCTGCCACCTTTGCATCTTTGTTTGGTTTCTAATCTTTTGTCTTTTCCTTTTTTTATCCTCTCCATTACTGTACTTTTCTTGTTGGACACTAAGAAAATTAACTATTTACCCCAAAAAGAAATCTTAAAGAACAATTGTTCTAAAGCAGAGGTGCCCAGTTCCAGTCCTCGAGAGCTGTTGCCCTCGCTGCAACTTTTACATGCAACCCCGATTCAACACGCCTGAGTCAAAAGGCAGACTTCTCTCACCAGCAGTAGCTCACACCTGCTGACGAGCCATTCATCTGATCCAGGTGTGTTGGAGAAGAAACGCATCTGAAATTCGCATGGTGGCAGATCTGGACTGGACTCGGGCGCCACTCTTCTAAACGATGTAATCCAGCCTAGCCTGACATCTAGTGGCCAAATTGCATATTGGAAGTTGATAAAATCTTTTTGTTTCTCAAGCGTGCAGCGCAAATCCTGAGGATTTCAAATGTTAAAAATAATTAACATTTAAAATTACTGAACTAATTCATCCACAGGTAGTAATAACTACCATATTTCCAATAAAAATAAGATCAGTATGCCCCCTTAGATCCCTTCAAATAAACCCCCAACCTTTGTCAACCAGTTTTTTCTGTAGTTTTTGTCTTTATATTCATGTCATGTCTTGCGGTTATGGTTTGTTTTCTTGTCAAATAAAACATATGCAAGAGTGCATAAATACTTTTTAATTTTTTTTATTTACATATTTCAACAGTTTGAAAAAAAAGAAGACACTGAAATGACAATAGGAAATAAATATTGTAAACAATGTGTATGATTTCCTGGTCACACAAAGCAACGTAAAAACATCTAAAATAATTTAGTATTTGCACTTTAACAAAACAATCTTCAAGGTAATACCTGTTTGTTTGCAAGTAGTGATCTCAGCAAAATTCTGAGGAAAAACTTTCTTGATTAACTTACAACAGCAGCAACACCTTAATTAATTTACATTAAAATCAATTCATCCTTCAGTTTTTACCTTCTATAAACTGTAATAAACTGAAATTACAGCGTCAATGAAAATGGCAGATAAAAAGAATGAAATAAACATTAATAACAATGTCAATAATCTTTAATTAATTGATTGAGCTGATTAAAAATAAATAACCACTGATTTCCAGGCTCAGTCTGCACATTACACAGTAACATTTGGAACAACATAAAAAAAAAAACACTGTTACATGAACTATATTTTAGAAGCCATAAATAGTTAAGAAATCACAACATTAAATAAAATACTTTATATGGAGGTCAACTTGATGGTCACACTTTGCTGCATCATTTCAAATGATCAAACATGAAATACATCAAAGTGCCAAAAGTGTTAAAAAACAATCTTGTTTAAAACTTAAACCTCCTCAGTTCCGAGCTCAAAGTCCAACTCTGGAGAGTCGTTACCGCTGTCCCACCCGTCACTTAACTCAAGCTCAGATTCATCCTTTGTGATGTTGCTCAGGTCAGTAATGGAAGAAAGGCCTGAGCTTGAATCTGCATTGGACATGGAGTCATGCTGGAAGGAGATCAAAAGGACATTAGTGGATAAAAATGCTGCAACGCTTTGAGCACAGCCACCAAGTAACTAATTTATCAACAGAAAGTATGGAAAACTGTTGTACTGGGAATATTTAAGAATTATGTGAAGAATCTGGTCTTACTCACTTTGTTGATTCTAATGTAATTTAGTACTATCCTTTAAATGAAGCAACATTCATTTCTACTTATGAATGCTTTGTCATGATCTACTTGAGCAAAGCTTTTGGAGCTAGAGAAGGTAATTTTTGCACAATTGTCGAAAAAATATGAATTGGCAGTTGGAGTATCTGTGGTGTTACAGCATAGCAGAAGTGTGAGCAATATTTAGGTTTAGTTTGAGTAAGAAACAGAAACAATACCTGTTTTATTGCAGTGGATTTTTGTTGTTTTGGCTCCGTTTCTAAAAATGCCACATAATGAATGATGGTGAAGACTCTAAAAGTGCAGGAGAAAAAAAAAATATTACATGATTCTTTTTAATTGAGTATAGCTATGGAAATATATTTGATAAAAGCGTAATCTGATCAATATTCACCTGTGGCACAACATCCCTATAAACTGAAGCAAAACTGAAATAGCAAAGCCCAGGATGAACATGAGGCTCATTGGCTCAATTTGGAATTTTCCACCAGTTTTGTTGAGGTTCAAGTCAACAACATCAATCTGAATTTCAAAGACCTTGAAGACTTGAAATACGAAGGCTGCCACCAGCCACAGGGCATTCAAGAAGAAGAATGAAAAATTGATCTGTGTGAGGAAAGAAGTGCAAAGGTTAGCCTAACATATATATATTTTTTCAAGCATATCTCAAACACATTACATTCCAGTCCTCTTTACTTACCTTGTTTCTAAGATCTTGCAGCTCATTTTTAGTCTTTTCCTGTTTTTCTTTGTCATTTTGCAGAGGTTCCAGGTACTTTTCAATAAGTTCCTTCCAAAACTGGTCCTCATCCTGCAACAACAAATGAAGCATGGCATTGTTGATATTTAGCTGACAGGTTTCAGCATGGTGCCATTCAGTGAATACAATCTCATAAGTATTACATACAGTTTACTGGTGGATTAACCAGTCAAATTCTAATTAGAATCACCAGATTAAACGATTCTTTAAAACCAAGTAAATCACCTTCAACTGTTGAGATATGTGAATAACGAGTGGTGAGCAATGGTGCTATTTATCATATAGAGAGTAAAACAAAGAATTCAATAAATGGCTGTAAGTATTTACAAGAGTGAAGACTCTATTAAGCTAAAGGACATCACCTCATCAAGAGAATCCACCTGCAGCTGAATGTCACTGGAAAAACTCTCCACTTCTGCTTTCCAACCTAAGCAACAAGACAGGACAGAAAAGTATTTGAAAAAATAATATTCTACTAATGTATGAAAATGCAGTACTGTAGTGTTAAAGCACTGTAAAAGCAACAATTTTCTTGCACTTACATTGAACTGGAGAGTCAAAAATGGTCTCCTCTGGCCTAAAAGGAAAACTGAAAAAGAAAAATTATTGGTGTCAGCCATTGCTTTACTACTTTGCAGTTTACTTGTTTTTCATATCTTTAAAACCTACTCTTTGTCTTGGGGATAATCATCCACAATACTGTTCTGGGGTTGAGGTCCAAGCTGTATAGGATCTGGGATCTCCTGTCTCACGCCGAGCTGGTTGTCTTCTTCTCGGTGGTTGGATTTTTCAAATTTCTTCCAGGAGCAGAGTCGTTTGAAGGTGTTTTTTGCTGTAAAGGTAAAACTAAGTTTCAGTTTATTTTGCAGAAAGATCAGCTCGAGTCATTTAGTCCTTCAGAGTGGTACCAATCTACCTTTTTGTGTTTTAGTTTGCTGGATGTTGGCTCCAGTTGTTCCAGCCTCTGCAGCAGGTTTTGTTTCTCTGGTTCCCCATGAGACACTGTTCATGTTGACCATGGAGTAGATGGTGAGCAGGAGGTAGGCACTTGGGATGCAGATGATGTAGAGTAAGCCATAAAATACTAAAGGAAGTTCTTGAGGATGCAGCAGTGCAGTGACGATGTAAATGATTGACATGGCCACAATGAAAATGCTGCTGGGTGTCAGAATGGTCTGTTCCTTCATTATTGAGGCTGGCAGAAAACAAAGAATACCAATGTTTAGAGTTAAAACAACAACACCCAAATATTTGTTTTAGATAAAATTGTGCACTTACCAATAATGGACATTGTCACCGCAATCATAAGGAATGCATAAATGACACTCAACACTGCTGCAATAGTGATCTGAGTGTCTGCCTTCAGCTTAAAGCAAAGACCCAAGTAAATGGCAGGAGGTATCACAGCTAAGACCAGAGCACCAGCAGCAGGTATGTCCAAAAGGAAGGACAGACTCCCTGGGTACAGAAGAAACAATATATTTTTAAGGTATGTCCACAAGCTTTTTAAATGTTAATGGAGTACAAGTGTTGAACATGTCCACTCTAATAACTTCTAAATAGTAAATAGCGTTTGTTAAGTCCAGAGGACATAACAACAGTTACCTGCAACCATGAGACAGATGGTGGCCGGAGCAAGGATGGCTGATATCATGGCAAACAACTGGTAGAACATGAATGGTTTGGACATTGATGGATTCTTCTTGGAAACCAGGTTGGTGGAACCGAGCAGATCCACAGCGTTTGCCATTGTGGAAGGGCCCCATCGTTTTCGCTAAGTAGAAAAGCAGTAGTCGTTTGTAGTGTCACTTTTTTTTGTCCCAAAATATTTTATTCACCTAAATTTCATAAATTAACTAATTACTGAAATTGGTTGGAAATTTGAAAAGCACTCAGAAATAATATAACTAAGACTGATATTTACTGGAGCATCAATCAAGCACAGTCACGGCTACATTGTTTGGCAGAACAGTAGTATAACAAAAATATTTTTCGAGATCACAACGGGTATAACTGTGAGTTTGAGTTGCAAACTAAAGCACTGGATGACATCAGTGGTGGCCAAATTACCTTAATCCACAGGAAAAGAAGGATTTAATTCTTATTTCTTGTATTGCATTTCTATTTTAAAGGCTGCCAAGTCAACATTAGTAGGTGATGATAATTTTGTTGGCAATCATTGCCGTTACATTTGGAATTATAACTCAATTAATTATGTTCTGCACTGCTTATATACTTACTTGGTTGTACAGTTCTTTAAAGTCCTGTGGTGCGTTGGTGTAGGCATCAGATGCTGCATTGTATTCCACTCTCCAGCCTTGTTTCAGCAGCAGAGTGCACAGCCAGCGGTCCTCACCTGCAAAAACAAAATCTATATTTAGATTCTGGAATAGTAAAGAGAAAGCTTTAAAGTCAACACAAAGACAGAAAAGGAAATTTGTCTTTATTGAATAATTAGATCTGTTCATCCATCCATTCTCAACATCCATTTATCCAAGCAGAGTTTCTTGGGTCACATGGCCTAACAACAGTGGTCTATGAGGAACACAATGGACAGTTTGGCAGTTCATTGCATGGCAAAACAGTGAACTATGTGACCAACCCATTTTAACAGCAATTAACTTAGCATGCATGTTTTGGGCCTTGGAAAGTAACATATGTATACAAGTAGAGAACAAGCAAAGTTCCCACAGAAAATCTCCAACTAGGACATTTTTCCTGTGAGTAATCAAAGAGAAAAACTTTTCTAATCTGTAGTAAAAAAAATTCATCTATTGTGAAATTATTAGCTGTCATTAGATCATATTAAATAATAAAAGAAACAGTTATCCCAAAATATTTTCAGTATTCAGTCTTGTACCTTGGTCATATTGGATGTAGTGACTGGGCTCTGTGGATTTGGTTGAATATTTCTTCATCACGTTGTCATCCATGAGTGCCTCTGCTCTGAACAGACTGAAGCAACCAGGGCTGCACAGTACACAGCCAAAGACATGCTCAGCTGTCTTCTGCAGCCAGTGACTGACAGCATACTCAAACTTCTGGAACCAAACAGCAGGACCTGCAGGAGAAATAGACAACTGGTTTATAACCTCACCATGGCCCTTTGCCTCGCGCAAAATAGCCCTGGTTTGCTCCCAACCTGATCCAGTGGGGTGAATTCTGCCACATGCTGCGCCAACACGGGGATACATTTTCAGACGATCGATGAGCAGCATCAGAGCCGCTGGTTGGAAGTCTGTGTCCCCATCCAAAGCCAAGAGGTAGGTGTTGTGTTTTTCTCTCTGGAATAAATACACAGTTTTGTTTTGTATACATTCAACACAATTGTCTTTGACCACGCATTAAAAGTAAAGTTAGCATGCTTGCTCTAATAAATATCCAGAAAGTGTCTTCTGTCTCACCTGGAACTCTTTCCTCAGATCATTTTCATTGCACCCCTTTTGCCAGAGTCTGTGATATTTGGTCATGAGTTTCCAACCCAACAGATAGTAAAGATACATCACCTGCAGACAATAAACAGTTAAACTAAAGGTTCTTGATTAAAGTGTTGAGATGATCCATTTGCTATTACCTACCTGAGACCATCTCTTTTTGTTCCGAATTTTCTGTTTGTCTTTGAAGTGAACTACAATGTTATTCCCATGAGGCATTTCAACAACCAGTCTAGCTCCATATGGCGTCTCTATGATTGACTGATCTGGAATTTGCTGCTGTACTCCGAAGAATGTTTTATCAAGGTTCTTGAAGATGCTGATGATATAGAAAAGGGACAGCAATAAATAATTTACCATGGAATTTTTCCATCAAAGGATTAAAATTAATTGGCACAAGATTTATGTCACAAGATATAACTGTCTCAGTTATGAAGAGATTCTGAGTGGCGAGCCAGCCAGGAGAGATCTCATTTTATATTTCATAAGATGGCAGGCTAGTGGGTAATAGACTTTATCTCATTAACCAGGATGTCACCGAGATATATTTGAACAGCAAACTCATAATGAAATCAAAACTTGCCTCCTTTACCAGCATTTTATAATACCTGAACATGTAAGATCTACACAAATTTGCTAGAACTCACACATTTGGTCTCAAAAATATGTTTTCTATCCATGGCCTGGTCAGTTCTCTATTCAGCTAATGTCTTTTTTTAAAAGTTGTAGATCAACTTTATTTCTTGCATTAACTATCACTGACTGACTGACTCTTTCAATTTGCTAAATATTGCTAGCAAAAACAACCTATTAAGTAATTTCTATGGGAAACATGGTCATTATTCAAGTTTAATGACAAACTGCTCAGGTTATACAATAAGCTATCTGTAAACATGGTTCTTACCCATAAACCTCAGTGATGATTTGCACAAGGTTCTTTGCATATGTGTTCAGATGACGATCCTGATTTCCTTTGGCATTTTCAAAGGCGTCATCGAAGTAGATATGGGCTTCAAAGGTGAAATCATTAAACTTGGGTCCTGTTTTTGGTCTGTACTTGTCCAGTCTTGATGAGACAAATGCAAAGTGTGGATGAATTCATAATAAAAAAAAAAGTAAAATAAGAATATTTAGACAATAATGCTTGGAAATTGGAACTAATTTCCATATAACATTTGTTTAAAGGAGTTTTTCTTATTCCTTATTTACGATAAAATATTAGATGTAAATTTCAGACAGTATTAGCTAAAATAACACAGACTCTTAAGGTGGGCATAAGTTTAACTCACCTGAAAATAGAGACCATGATATTCATCATCTCCTCATAGGTCTCATGCCACATTGTTGCACAAAGATACAACATAGCAGGGGTGGCATTCTCCTTATTCCTTGATATGAAAATATTTGCAAATATGAGAAACTGTTTCCATTGTAATGTGATTATTACTTTAATCACATTACTAATAGAAAGAAGATAAAAGACGTAAGTCATGCACACAATGACTTACTGATTCTTCTTGCGTTTTCTGGTTTCGATGTTGAAACGGGTGTTGAGGAGTAAGGACTGCTCAATAAAGGCACCCTCATAGAGTCTCCGAACAAACAAGTCTTGCGTCTTCTGGATACGATAGATGTTAAAGTACCATATATGGATAGTAGCCAGCACAAGGCCAATCCACCATGATATAGCTGCACCTGATAGGAAAGAAAAGAAAGAATAAAGTCACTACTACCAAAGCTTAAATACTAAAACAGCCAAAACAAAAAACCTCGAAAAAGTAAGATACCCAGATAACAACAACAGCATTTCTTTATTTTCTTTTTACCTGCGAGTAAGAAGATGTTCACTGTGTTGGACATGTCCAGGAAGCAGAGTGTTTGGGCAACATCCAAAATCAGATGTGGGAACAGGTTACCACTCAGACTTTGATTTCTTACATTCACAGCTTCAGCGCAGTAACTTGTGAAGTTGATCTTTTCAGTTGTGTTCAAGCTTAACTGGTGGTCCTGATAATCCAGAATAACAGGGACGATGAACAGCACCATCACAGCCAGTGAAGCCAGGTACAAAGGCAGGATGAAGCATCGGCGGACAGCATGCATCTTACAGGCTGCCAAAGCAAACCAATGGCAGAGTGCAGAGGAGATCAGCTGGACCCCGATGATGATGGCTACTATCCTTGTTTCCCTGCTTGGAATGGAGGTCACAATGTCCCAGTCCAGCTTGGCCAGAGGAACATAGGCACCAAGCACACAGGCAGTGACCACAATCCTCAGTACGCTGGACATGATGTGCAGCATGTTCTGACACTTGCTCAAGTCTTCAAACAGATTTTTGAGGACGTTGGATTTTCTCTTCACACAGATCACCCTGAAGTAATTCTCCCACCAGTTGAAAGATACCAAGATTGACCCACCAACAGCAAGACCCACCCAGATGGCTGTCTTCACATCGGCAGAGTCTTTCAAAATGTACAGGACCACGAACAAACAGTAACCAACAACCATAACCACAGAGGCCATGATGGAAGGCAGCAGGAAGATGTTCATCTTTTTGACAGTGCACTGAGTGACTGCTTGCAGGAATGCAGAGAGGACAGCTACACCGTTCAGGATGGTCACATTGGTCACAATGTCCAAGTGTGGCATTGCTACGATGGTAAGCACTGCTAACCCCACAGAAACAAGGAACTCGAAGAACAAAACCTGAGGGACAAAGAAAAAGGTCAATTCAACAAAATGTCACAGAAACAAGTAATTAGATCATATTTAAGGATCAGTTACAGATCAGATACAGTTAAAAATATTATCTTTTGCCTTACCAGGGCTGCAGATGATTTTCTTGGCAGCTTTGATGATTTGTAACATGATTTCCAGATGCTTTTCAGCAGCAGCAGAACAGCGGGTGCAATGAGAGAGCAGCCAATACACAGCAGTGCGATGGGTTTCTGCTCTGCTTGGAGGGTCTTTGTATCTTCATGGGACAAAGTGATGAGGAGAAGGAAAGAAGCCTGGAAAATAAAAGTTCACTGGTACCACAACTGACTGCTGAGAATGTCTATTTGCCACTTTGAAACTAAACTAAACAATATGGGTAAAACTTTATTTGAAGGGGGTTGAATAAGACTGACATGACACTTTCATAAACATGACATAACACCTGTCATGAACATCAATAAGCCTTCATGACTATTTATGACTGTTGTCATAAAGCGTCATTCGGTAAATTATGACATTAACCAAGAAATCATTACAGTTCAAACTTTACCTTTAATAACATAAAGTTACCTAATTTTTTAAGTGAAATCAGTAATTATTTTATAACAAATTTATGTCAGTAATGATTTCTTGGTTAATGTCAAGTTGTCATAACAACGGCATTTTGAATAATGTCAACTTTGTATTAAAAGTGTCATAATTTACCGAATGATACTTTATGACAACAGTCATAAATATTCATGAAGGCTTATTGATGTTCATGACAGGTGTTATGTCATGTTTATAATGGTGTCATGACAGTCTTATTCAACCCCCTTCAAATAAAGTGTTACCACAATATGGATGTTCTGTGTTATCTTTTACCAAAAAAAAAAGAAACAACCTTTTATTTCATTTGTACTTTTTGACAATCAGACCCCCTATGACAATTAGTGACTACATTTATATTTACTGTATATCTCTATAATGATATCAAGCAGCACAGAAACAATATGTGAAACAGAAACAAATTAGGAAGTCAAATTTAAATCTGTAAAATGAAGCTAACCTTGCTACATATTGCCAATCCAAACACAGTGAGAGCTACTGCAAACAAAGTGATGGTCTTTAGAAGCTTTAACAACTTCCAAGGTGTGTGCTCGTCTTCAATTACAGGAACCTCCCGACAGGTGTCCCATGGCCTCCTGGAACAGATGCATGAGGTTAAACCGTGATAAGGATGGTTTCTAAAACAAGTTTTTGCATCTTCTACAATGTAAAAACATGTTGTTAATGCTTGATGCAAGTTGTTGCAGTGGCACAATATAGTACATAGGTTTAGGGGATAATAACTTTTTCATGAAGCCAGTTTGGTATGAATATTATTTTTCCTTTAATAGATTAAATTATCCTATGTAAACAACATTTTGTATTTCGTTGATATTCAATCGACGACAATGAAAAGAAACAAAAACGGAAATAGATATCAGTAGGAGGTCAAATACTTTTTCACGGCACTGTAGATAGGCAGATATATCAATTTATATTTGTTAATATATTAATTTCTGGATCAATATTGCCATTTGCGAGTACAGACACAGCATATATAAAGATCAAGTTTACAAATTACTTACTTGAGCTCTCCGTTTCCCTTCATCGTACCTCCTGCTTATGGATGCTCTCTGTGTGCTCTGGTGTTGTCTCTTATACTGTCTGACTCATAACCTACTTTAAGCTCCTCCTGCATTAAATGCCTGGAAAGTGTGTAACAGGCTTAGCAAGTTCAGGTAAGTGAATTCATAATATGTGATATGAATTCAGAGAAGATTACCTCCTCCCCACGCTTTATCCCCCACCAAAAAAAAAAAAAACGTAACAGTTTGTTTTTATAGCTCAAAAAATTACTTTTTCAGTAAATACTGGGTAATTTTCTAATATAACTAAATTGATCAAATGTATATTTATGTTGCATTCCCATTTATGTAATAAAATGTGTGCTTGATGTTTTGCAGTGAAATAGCACACTAAAATTGTGACTGATTGTGTTTTTCTTATGTTTTGCCAGGAGGTTCATGAAGAGATTATTTAAACAAAATTTTGAAAATGTTTTTTGTGATTAGACAGTATCAACATCCAATGTCTTCTGAGTCAGGAATGTAACGTATGCAATTAGTTTAGCTCTATACACAAGTCCAGATAATTTCGTCCTTTGTTATGGGTAATAATGAAGCAGCAGGTAGAAAATTGATATCCATCAATAAATATTTTTTAATACCAAAGTAAGTACATAAGGAGGAAGAAATATTGACAAACAAAAATGTTCTGCTGTGTATTTATTAAATTAAAAAATTCATTATTTGCTTTGGCTGGATTAGAAGTGATGAGAAATGAGATGCTTCCTGTAAAGCACACCAGCCTGCTTACCGTCTTTGCGTATCAGATGTTTTCCTTTGTAGGCAACAATATGCTGGCTGACGAAACACAATATATAAAACACATAAAGAGCTTTGGGTTTGTTTCTGTAATCAGAGACTTTGGCTTTTATTTCCACAAAAGAACTGGTTCAAAACCTTCTGGTATTT
Source organism: Poecilia latipinna (assembly GCF_001443285.1). Lineage (NCBI taxonomy): Eukaryota > Metazoa > Chordata > Actinopteri > Cyprinodontiformes > Poeciliidae > Poecilia > Poecilia latipinna. The sequence continues at coordinate 513,168 of NW_015112740.1, forward strand.
GGCACCTTATCTAATTCCGGCCATCATGATGGAAAATCAAAAACAGAATTAACAACATAAGTCATCAAAAAAAAGTCATATCAGCTCAATTACACTCACATTCCAATTAACTTTAGTTGCCAAACATTTCATTAGGGTGATTTATTATTCAAATTATTTTAAAACATTTTCTATCAAAGGAAATGCATCAAGTCACTGGATCGCAGCATTTACTTTTTCTGGACCAGCAAGTTGTGACAGTAGACAGTATCTCATGTTGTTGACTTTACAGCAATCCCTCAAACCTAGCATGCAAAATGCATGTAGCGACAGTGGAGAGGAAAAACTCCCTTTAACAAGAAGAAACCTCCAGCAGAACCTGCTTCAGTTTGATGGGCCATCTGCCATGAATGACTGGGGGTTTGAGAAGACAGAGCAGGTATACAAAAAAGAAGCAGAACTGATGTAGAAGTACCTTCTAAGTCAAAGAAAAATAAGTTAATCGGAGAACATTTAGTTATCGGCAAAATTATCTCAGCCAATTCCCTCCTCCACGAAGAGGCAAATAGAATGCCAGACCAGGTGTAGCTTCTATGGAGAGAAAAACAACCGAGAAAACAAAAAGTTCACAATTGAAATAGCAGCAAATATTGCAAATTGGAGGAGTAAGAGAGAAAAACTGTTCAGTTTGCCCAAGGCTGTAGCAGCATGACTACAAAGAAGACTCAGGATAACCTAAAATCACAGAATGGGGCATGAGAGAAGTTTAACCAGGAAGAACTGACGTTCTGAACCGACTTTCTGGACTGACTTTCACCAAAACAGTGATGACATAATAATATCCATGGATATTCATTCTCCAAGTTCTCTTTTCACCGGAAAAGAAAATAAAACAAGAGGAAATGGGTCACTATGATTGTCATGAGTAGGAGAATTATGTCAGAGTATTAGTGAAATGTGAGGTCCTGAGGAGGAGGAGCCACTTCTGGAGGAGCTCCACACCTTCACAAAAACTTTTTATAATCCGTTTCTCTCCCCTGGATTTTAGGCGTGGCAGACTGTAAAACTGAAAGAAACATAAGAGGAACGGCAGGTTATGATTTTCCTCCTGAAATTTTATCCTCTTTCACTTCCTTTTGTGAATGTATAAAACCTGATCATCATTGTACATTACTGGTATGGGAATACGAGAATTTCCTGGAGAAGGCATGCTTTATGTAGAAAGCCCTTGCAGCATTCCTGGCATTCCTGGAGAAGGAATGCCTTCTCCAGGATTCTGGATATAAACATTTATATCCAGAATCCATAAATGTTCATTTAAAATCACCCATCTTTGTTTATTAGTTCACATTTCAAATACTGTGTTTAAAATGTTATGGACTAATCTCTTAACTTAAATTTGTCAGACTGAACATTTTTGGGTTCAAAAGGAAATCTATACTACTGTATACTGTATTTTGGATCCAGTTTCTTCAGTGATGCATTCTTTCACTCTGTAACTGAGGTGATGAGGTTCACACACATGTTCTTCCAAATGCTGCAGCTGCTGTGGACAAAGATGAGAAACTTGTTGCTGCCTAGAGTTTTGTTTCTCTATAACGTAACAGGGATTACTGCCGTGCATGAAAATGGGTTAACGCTTTGCATTCTGGGATTCAGAGTTCTTACTAGTTATTTTTTGTTCCTCCAATGGTTTGGCCAGTTAGATCATGGATAGATTTGATCCTCATTAAACAGGTTCTAAATACTTTTGTGCCATCACATAAATTCTCTTAAATGATATACAATTTATTTTAATATTTATTGAGAATCAGATGATACTTAGAAAATAATGAGTCTTTATTTGGGGACATTCAGCAAAATTCATCTCAGGAAAACAAGGTACTGAAAAACATTTCTTCAAGCTAATTAAATCAAATGTAAAATGTGATGCAGTTTGACCACATCAACAAAAGCAACATCATCATTTTTCATGGAATGTAAAAAAAGCTAACATTCGGTATCCAACAATAGGACTTCATAGTTGCAGGTCACCATAGAACAAACATTCTTCTCTTGTATTGAGGAGCTGCTCTGCGTTTTATGCAGCAGTCACACTGAAAGTTGGATGGTTGTTTTAACATAAGTGGCAGGTGAATTTACAGACTATACTACTGCAGAACTCCTTATCCTGATATCAGTTTTTATCCACTAATCTCTTTCCATACCTCTTTTTTTCTTCCAGAAAACATTGACCCTTCTGGTTAAAAAACACAAACAACATAAATTCAATTTGATAAGAAAAAAAAGCAATAAAAACAAAAATTCATTTAAATGTATTTTTCCCTGTCAGTGTCTCCGTTCTTTCTCTTGTGCTGTAAAAGTTTCTGTCCGCTCCAAAAAAAACAAAAAGCGCTTCATTCGTACTCTGCGATCAGCACCATCATGCCGACTCCAAACAGCAGCGCCAGAATCTCCATCAGAGACTGACCGAAACTGGAGCGGCCCGCCAGCAGCTCGGGGAGCACCGTCACCGTGGCGATGTAAACAAACCCGCCAGCTGTGAAGGGTAAGATCCAAGCGGTCGCCGTGGCGCCCACACCTTCAGCCAGCAGGGAGCAAGTCGTCCCGGCCAGAGCTCCCACTGCGGTCAGCAGCTGCAGACACATCGCCTGACAGAGGAACAGCAGAAACTCAGCTTCATTATCACCTACACACACCTCCTCATTTTAAAGAAATGCTAAAATTATAATTCAATATTATTAGTACATGTGTTTTAAATGATTGGGGGACTATTTGGAAATGTGGGTTGATTACCACCTTTACCAATTCCTAGTTGTTACATAATTAAGCTACTTCCATTATCATAAACATACTTCACCATTTTATACCTTCATACTCAAATATTGTGTAACTTTCTGTTTGGACACAGAAATCTTTATATTTTAACTAAAACTGGAACAATAAACTTCACTAATTCTTATCTCAAATTTAATCCCACTGTACTGCCTAAATGGAAGCAGAAAACTTTGGATTAACTTAGAAAAGGCACAAAAACTTTGAACCAGGAATTGCAACTTGAAACTCTGGTTATACAATAAGGGCACATAAATCGTTCCAGAGAGAATCTGCTGAGTTTGACATCTGAGACAAACAGAGGTATCTGTTCTGCAGAAGCAAATAATACAATACATATTCAAAACTGCTCCATTTTAGAAAATCATCCTGTTTTTACACTAATGGAGGTTTGTGTCAAATTCTACATTTTTAGGAAAATACAACCAATCTGAAACGGCATCTTTAGAAAAAAGGACAAAATAATGTACAATGTAAGTACCTTCTTTTTAGTGCAGCCAGACTGGACAAGAATGGCAAAATCCCCAATCTCATGTGGGACCTCATGAAGCAGGATTGTCAGGGTGGTGACAGCGCCAACAGCTGGACTGACCAGGAATGACGCTCCGATTGCCAGGCCATCGGTGAAGTTATGTGTGAAGTCAGCAGCTAGGTTCAGATAACCAGACACCTTGATTTCTGTTTCCATGGAGAAAAAGAAACTGTTTTTACCAAGTAATGATGTTTAATGACAGCATATATATATGACCATGAAACGTTATCAATCGTGACTGTACGTGTTTCAGGTACGTTCAACACCTGAAAAATTGAAAAATTGAAAAATTACATGAATTCAAGCAACACTAGCTCAAGTTTAGATTTTTTTTCCAAAACAGAAGTGGCATGTTTATGTACATCAAATAAGAATATGTATAATAATAATTCTGCTTAACCACATGTAGTCTGTCAGTTCAAATTCTAAAATTATTTTTACATGCAACTTTTATTTTTACTGAGTAAGATTTAGTTTACCAAACCAAAAAGAAAAAAAGAGGATGGAGAAAATAAACAATTGATGAACCACATAATATTTTCTTTAAATGATAATTGTTTTCTTATGAAGTTGTTCCATTTGTAGGGAAGTAACCCAGATTTAGACACACCTCCTGATGTGTTTTAATGTTCTTAAAGGAACAGTTAACAAGCCAACTTTTAAATGTGTGCACTTTTCCAAAGAACCATTTTTTTTTTAATTGATCCATTATTGTTGCTTTTACTGTAATTAGAGTTGTGGGAATATTCAAGTCAATCCTTTGGATGTTTGTAAAAAAAAAAATAAAATGTATTTTTATTTTGTTGCTCTTGGCCCAGTATGAGATTATCATTGCATAGCAGCTTAAAAAACTTCTACACCTAAAGTGAGCTTGTTTTTCATGAGAAAAAACATTTTTGGTCATCTTTGACTATAAAAATGTTTTGTGCTGAGAACTGATCATGCTTCCTGAAAGTGTGTCACATTTTAAAGAGGAAAACTGTAAAGCACCTCCTATGTTAAGTCCTGAGGGAACCTGAGAGGGGAGAAAGGCAGCAGGAAACATCCAGGAAATTAGGTTACTCGCCTGTGCCCTTCTTCTCCTTAGGCTCTGCCGCCTTCGCACCTTTGTTTGGTTTCTTCTCTTTTGTCTTCTTTTCCTTCTCCTCTTCTCCATCACTGTCCTTTTCTTTGGCAGCAGCTGAAAGTTGGACATCCAGGAAATGTATAATTTACCTCACAAAGGTAAGAATCAATTATCCTAAAGGACGTATTCCAGCCCAGGATGACATCTAGTGGTCAAATATTGGAAGATGATGTAAATACACTTGCCATCCACTAAAAGTGTCCAGACTTGAAGACTGTTTTTATCAGTGCCTTATTGTTCATAGCTGTATACACTATAATGCATTTGATTAAATAAGTATTTTCTTTAAATTCACACAGTGGACCAGAAACCATCAGCAGCAAAAACACATTTGAAAATATTTCTAAATATTAATCTTAAGAAAAAAAATTCTGTTCATAAATTTCTCTCCCACCATGAGAGTGACTGTGGGAGTGTCCGTGTCCTCCCTTCAGCAGACGCACAAATTTTTCAACAACCAGAAAGGCGATGATTCCCCCGAGAACCCACAGACCAACAGACATCATGTGACCGTGGGCGGCTCCTGTGTTGGAAAAGTTTCAGTTTACAGGTGGAAAATATTGATATGGAATATCGCTGACTTTACTGCATAGCAGCTGAGTGAAAAGAGCTTCCAGGAATACCATGGGAGTGACCGTGGTCATGTGACTCTTCGCTTGCATGAGCGTGTTCCTCATCTTCCTCTCCATGATGGGAATGAGGATCTATGCAGAATACAATGACATAAGGAAACAGGAATTACATTTAAAAAGTCAAACTGCAAAGTCTGCAGCTCTGATCTGTAAAATAAAGCAATTTAGAAACAGAACATAAAGACTGATTGAAATAGCAAAATATAGACTTTCTTTTTTTTACTCTTATGTAAAACTTTCAGTATGATTTCATGTGGTGGAAATGTAAACAATTCTGAATAAAACTTTACATTTGCATAAGCTATGAAACAAACTAAAGAGAACCTACCAAGAGCGTGTGGTATGAGGTGCAGGAAGGCATCGCCCAGCAGTCCACCAGACGCAAAGCTCAGCAGCACCTTCAGCAGGTTCTGGTGCTGGTCGCTGTTGGACTGGACTGGGATCAGAAACAGGATGAGGAAAGGAGCCGCGCTGATCAGCAGGGTGGCTCCGATTGCCTGCAGACAATGAAAATCAACTCAATGGCAGACGTTCCTCAGAAATGTTACATGATGGGGAAGTGGCCGAGTTTGTAAAGGTAGAATTGATCATAATCAAAGATAATGATCAATACTTGTAGCTTAGTGGTGAGATTGTATTTTAGCCAGAAAAAAATTGATTTTAGATTATTTCAATACATAAAAATGTGATATCAATCCCCAAACGGACCACCAAGAAGTCAACGTGACAACTTCTACCTTTTCAAACAAATAAAGATTTTCCATCTTTGTTACGATTATAGCAAGATGTTTACTATGTTGCTATATTTATAAAAATTTAACCTTTTTATAGCAACACATTCCTCTGAGCATACCTGAGTCCAGAGCTCCACTAAGTCACGCTTCTCTCCATCTGCTTCTCTCTTTGCTCTCTCTGATCCATGAGCGTGTCCGTGATCATGGGAGTGTGCGTGTCCGTGATCATGAGAATGTGCGTGTCCGTGATCATGGGAGTGTGCGTGTCCGTGATCATGAGAATGTGCGTGTCCATGTCCGTGATCGTGTCCGTGATGGTGATGCTCCTCTTCGTGCTGAGGCAGGTTGGCCTCAGCGCTCCACTTGCTCGCTCCGTGGAACATTTTCACCTGAGCGCCGTGGGAGTGTCCATCATCTTCACCGTGGGAGTGGCCGTGGTGATGGTGAGTGTGCCCGTGGTCGCCATGGGAATGGCTGTGAGCAGTGGCCGATTGAGAGGTTAACAGCAGTGCAGCAGAAGCAGCCAGTGTCAGTGTCAGCAGACGTAAACAGCCCATATTAGACCCTATGAGAAAGAGAAATAAGGAGAACAAACAATAAATTTCAAGGCGGTCTTCTGTTTTTTGACAACTGTTATGCATATATGTTGTAT
>NW_015112740.1:523551-525003 GCF_001443285.1 Poecilia latipinna
ACCGAACCGTGGTTCAACAGGCTAATACATATTGTTGTTTGAACCAATCAGAAAAAGAAATAGCAGCCTAGCTGAAGGACATTGTGATGATAAGATAATCCTCTAAACTGCAGTTTTTGTTGGGTGTTGTGCATCTACAGTGGTCAGTATCTATCTAAAGTTGTTGAAGGAATGACCCAGTGACAAGGCCATGGCACAGCATGTGAAAAGTGTAAGCTGTACACATGATTTGATCTAAAATACAAGCTACTTCAGCTGAAATGGAGAAGTACTTCATGTTGGTTCTTGGAGGAAAACAGAATATGGGAGTAAATCACAGCGTTTTGCATAAGGAACTGCGTAGACACAGACCAGTCAGGATAGAAACAGTAGTCTGTGATGTCTGAGACCTAAATAGTAAAGAAATTATATGAGGAGAACACCACAGTCTTTGTGGTGATGATTTGGCCTTTAAACTCCCCGGATCCCCATCGAACAGAGTATATGTGAAACAAGTCAAATCCACCAGCCTCACATTTTACAGAACTCAGATCTTCTACTGCAAAGACAAGATCTACTAGCCTCCATGTCTGGACAGCACAGCTTGGTTTTAGTAGCAGAGAGAGATAGAAAGAAGTAGGACGGGTATATATGACTATCTGCTTGGTGTGCATGTAATACTGTAACATCCCTCTTTACATTTTATTGAATCAACACTGAAATCTTCTCTTCTCTTGAAGAGAAACTATTAACATTAAACCAAAAAGATTTTGATTTAAGCTTTAAACACAACAGGTTATCAGTGTACAGCTTTTCTCCTTATAACGAAACCAGCTGATAACTTAAGCCTATAAAATCTTTACGATAATTCAAACACTGACGGTAGCCTGGTGTCTGATGTAGTAATCTCTGATTGTTTATTTGTTGTGGGACTAAAGGTAATCTTTTTTAATTCCCTTCGAAAAGAACCACCTATCATCTAACAGAAAACAGTAAAATCCGACCACCAAACAATCACCACCGGTTTCTGCAAGCTGTTTACAGAGCCTGCAGCAGAGCTAGCTAGGAAGCTAATAACCAGTGAATGTGCTAGCTTGATGCAGCAACCTGAGCATCGCTACAAAGTGCGGAATACAATGAAAAACAATCAGTGCAGTCTCACCAAATAGTGTTCAATATCTCGGCTCGTTTTGCCACTAAATAACTTTTTGTCCTGAGAGGTGAACGTGCTGATAGTTCCGTTGTGTTGATGCTGCTTGTCAGACGTGGCATTTGCACAACTAAACTCCTCAAAATCTCGCGGGGACACGTTTCATTCCAAGCATGTTTCCGTCTCGACTCATTCCGCGCCAGGGATTAAATATATGCGTGAATTATGAGGGGAGAAGCATAACTGATTACATCACTGTACATGCAAATATCATAGAATACAGTTTATATTCGTAAAATACTTAACATTACTACTGTGATGAT
>NW_015112740.1:531115-531904 GCF_001443285.1 Poecilia latipinna
TAAAATGTAAGACATTGTAGCCACTGATGTAACGGGGAATATTTAACCTATCTCGCAACGCTGAGAGGACACGCCCACATTGAGTTATGGTTCAGGTTAAGCAGCTGGATTCACTATTTATATAATTCCTGTTCCTACATCTTTTCTATCAAAACAAGATGAAGAACTTGTTTTCCTTGGTCATTTTCTTTCATGTTGCATATTCAGGTAAGATATTGTTTTATAGAATAAATAGAACGACAATTATAGTTTCATTTTCAAATTGAAAGTCAAAGTTCAGTCAAGCTGAACTTTGACTGAGCTGGCGTTTTGTAAATTCAACTGATTCAGCTGTTATGTCGCTTAAGGATCATTCAGTAACATATTTTCATAATCTATTAAAATATTTTCCTTAAATTCAGAACTCATTCTTGTTTCGTCATGCGCTTGCACTCATGTTACTCATCAGTTCTTATTTACACATTTACTCTCGATCAGTGTTGGGTATGGGATCTAAAATTTTCAGATAGTTTTTATTTAAAAGGTATGAAAAAAAGTATTTGGTAAAAAAGTGTGCTTGTGTACTTTGATCATTAAAATATGTTTGCAAATCTTAGTACTTAAAAAAAGATTGAAATTAAGTAGATATACAGGCAAAAGCAACATATTTCCAAATCACACTTTCTTATCACTCAAAATCTTTTGAAAGAAATAGTCATGTATTTTATGCTAAAGTGTAAAGGACATTACACAGCTCTGGAAAACAATAAGAGCCAACTGCACTGAATCCCATTGAAAACCTCCTTGTTT
>NW_015112741.1:0-15770 GCF_001443285.1 Poecilia latipinna
CCCCACTAGGGACATGCTTGTCCCTAGTGGGGTTGGTAGAGATGGCGGTGCCTATCTGCGGTCAACGGGCGAGAGGCAGGGTATATCCTGGACAGGTCGCCAATCCATCACAGACCAAGAATACCTATTCCTATGACCTGAAATCAAACTATGGCTGTACAATAATCTTTAAACAGGAAACACCCCGCATGTTTGGCTCCTTCTGTGAAAACTGGTTTCACAAATCTGGATGTCATCTGGACTGAAATAGAGATGGTCATTCATGCTTTTATTTCATCCTACGTAGACTATTGTAATAGTCTTTTTTTTAATGTGTTTGAGTAAAACCCCGTGGCTCACCTCCAGTCTGTGCAGAATGACTGTTGACTAAAACTAACAGAAGAGCACACATAACTCCTGTTCTTGGCTCCCTGCACTGGCTTCCTGTGCACTTCAGGAATAATTTTAAAATTTAGGTTTTAACCTTCAAGGCAATCCATGGCCACTGCTCCTAAATACATTCTGAACCTTTTGGATCTTCGAGCTCCCCCGAGGGCTCTGATCTCCGATACAAATGTTGTTGGCTGTACCTTGAACTCATTTCAAGCAGTGGCTTTGAGACTCTGGAACGCCCTCCCACTGTTCCTACACTGCACAGTCTTCACAAACTCTTAAGGAATGACTATATATTTTTATTCAGACAGGCTTTTGCTTAATGTTTCTTTTGTTTAACTGTTTTATCTTTTGGGAAGCACTTTGTGATCTATATGTGTGTGAAAATTGCTATAGAATTTAAATTTTACTTATATTTTGTGATAGACTTCAACTCATGCCCAAAAATGTAATGTCCTGAGTGGAAAAACCTGCAATGATCCAAAACAACTAAGGAGCAAAATGACCAATATCTGCACTCAAAGTATGTAACTCTCATGTACAGGAGCTACTGCTGTAGTACCAGGAAAAGAGATTCAGCTAGAGGCATTAAACTTTGTAATACGTTTTATAACTTTTGTAAAGTACATCTCGTAGCTTCTACTGCACTTTACTCTTTTCATTCTATAGCTATTTGGGTTTACTGCAGAACATGGAACCTGTCTGCATTTTTCAGAGAAATTAAATCATGGACACAGAGGAAACAATAATTGGGTTCAATGTCAGCTTGTGTTATTCTGAGTGCTGTCCCAGAGCATGGTGTCCCTGAAATTTCAGGACTTCCGTTTTCTCAGTCACAGAAAGGCCTTTATAACATGACCAATCTCTTATAATTGGTACAAAGGTGGGTGTTCTAATCTAGTTTTTCTCATTTTCTTTTTTCTCTTTTGTTATTACACAAAGAATGTGTGAGGTCAGAACATCCGTAATTTTGAAGTGATGGATAATGGGTAATTAGGGCAAATGTATTGCTTGATAAAGAATAATGTTCTCTCAGTAACCAAAGAAAGAGGTTAATATGAACTTAGTCCATATCATTTAAATGGTCTATTCATGATTTGCCCTATCCCATTATGTGGCTCCTTATTGAATTTGAGGGTGAGTTTCCCAAGACTCTAGTTGTGCTTAATACCAATGATAATACTTCCATTTGAAAAGAAAAATGGTTATCTACTCTTTACATACCATAAGAAGGATGAAGCTTCACATGTGGCTATTTTTTCTACTCTTTGCAAGTCAAAACACACTGATCTGTTTTTTTGTGCAACAAGAGTCAAATATTATTAAACACAACCCCAAGCACTTATTTCAAAATGCCAGTAACTTACAGTCCAACTTTAGATCCACTAGCTGGCCAGTGTGAAAGCCATTAAAAGCAATGACGGAATAAATTCCCAAAGGGAGAGTACATGGACAGCTACATATATGGCAGGTGATGAGGTGAGCAAGGGGGCATGAGGAATGGTTATTGCCTCCATATCAGAGGTGATTACTATACTAGGCTTACTGAAAGCTACAAATGAATTCTACCCATGTTGAAATTGTCATTTTTATTATGGGTTGATGGGTAAAATGACAAAGAGTTGCTTGTAGGCAGCAGATACTGGCATGGGTATTCAGGATGGGAAAGATTTTTGAACCTTGAATTATATATGAAGCCATTAATCTATCAGAGGACCATGGGTTTCGGGTTAAATAAAAGGAAATTTAAATTTATTATGGCTCTCAAAAGTGGACACACCCTGTTAAATTCTTAGATTTTTAGATTAAAGTTGAATCCATGACAAATCATTTCAGAACAATTTTAACCTTTAATGTGACATGTATGGAAAATTCAACTTAAAAATACATCTGCTGCAATGACTTTATTGTATAATTGGGCAAAACCTTTGTTTTATGCATCTTGTGAGCCAATTTCAACTATCAGTCTGCCTGTACATTTAACACCAATCTAAGAATTGGATTTACCTGCATTGAAGCTTAATTGTCCAAGTTGGCTTCCACCAGCACTTTACTGTGGAAAGGTATCACTGAGAACAAAGGTACAGCTTTTTTTTCTCTTTTTTACAATTTCCCTGAGGGCAGATTTTTGTTTTTCAGCTGAATTCTACAGGACATTAAAGATGGTAAAGGTTCTGAGATTATGTATCATTGTTTCAATTTTAGTCTAAGAACCTGGACCCTTGGCAGGAGGGTGTCCACTTTTGAGAGCCAAGATATGTATGTTTGAGCTTGTATGTAAAATCCTGTTAATCCCCTTTTTTTAATTAACAAAGGTTTTTTTGTCAGTGAGCAGGTTGGAATCCCGTCTTTATGCATGAACTTTGCATGTTCTCCCCAAGTTATCTCCAGGTACTATAAAATCCAAGTTTTCTCTTTATTATTTTATCTTCATATTAAGACATTCTATCATTCACACATGAATATAAGAGAGAAGACATTTTTTATGTGTTGAGACAGCTTGTTTGCAGTCATTTGTAAGACAACCTTGTCTCTCGGCTCCTACATTTCAACTTACATGAATATCACTTCCTGTCCAAAACTATTGTAGCCTAACAGGTGGGCAAAGTAGATCAAAACCAAATCCCAATTAATAAACAAAAATAAAGAAAGATGTTCCAAAAGTCAGAATATTAGACCTAAACATTTTTTTTTACTCTAAATGGTAAACTGTGTAATCCACCCAGAGTCTTAACAAATAGCTAAGGTTAATTGGTTACTATAAATTACCCTTATAAAAATGTGCATATATATGTGTTGGTCTTCATATAAAACAGAGCATTTTGCATTATAATCATTATGATTTTTGCTATTTTAGTCATAAAGAAGGGTGGATTTTACTGTTGCACGTTTTCCACCACACAGCATAAAAGCACTAAAGTCTTTTTCATTGGTTTCAGAAAAGTGCAAAAAGCATCAATGTGAAATGCCAAAACTGAACAATATAAAACTGAGTTTTTAATGGTGGCTATAGTCCTTATCCCAGGTTTTTAATGCTCTTCCAATATTGTGGAAAAACAAGCAAATTCAGATAAGCCTAATTGCTCGAAACATGTGGTGCCTCAATTGTTTTCACCTCTTGATGCATTTATTTTGCAAAGACCATCTGGCTTTATCAACTGGAATATTTTTGCTGCTCTTTAAGGCAACAGGGACTTTGTAGATTTTCTGAGATCAAAATAGCATGGAAATAAGACCTTCATTCTACAAGGAAGTGTGGTACTTTAAACGTAGCTTCATGTTCTCCGGTGGAAATATTGTCTCAGCAGGATTTTAAGTGTTTCCATTAAACATAAGGATTTGTTCCTTTTGACCTAAAATAACAGTGTTGTTGCAAGGCAAGTTCACATTTGAGCTGCCCACAATAACAAGTGCCACTAAATATGTTTTTTTTTTTTCCATCATCTTCACAATGACAAAGGCATGTTGGCTTTTATACACCACCTAACTGATTAATCTGAGTAAATATCCCAACATTTCACACACGCACAGATGCACACAAGTTTATATTAGGAATTAGTATTGACTTCCATTCATTTTAACAATTGCATTTATGCCTAAACCTTTACAAAGTGGTCCACTATATTAGGATCAGTTTTTGGTCTCCATAAGGTCTTCAGAAGGTTAGTAAATATCCCCCAGATGGTCCTTAATATGATAACTAAACAAGTACACACACACAATAAGAAAACAGGACCATGAAAACACTTTTTTAATGCCTCAAGTACTCTCTGAATGATTTTGAACTTGTAAATGGGCAGTGGCTGTCAGAGCAAGTGAGCTGCTGAGGACAGGTGTGGGGTATATTTCATTAGACATGGAGCCTTAGGGGAGCTGACTGCACACTATGTTTGTCACAGAGGATTGACGACTGCTTTCTATAAACATAAATAAATAAATAAATAAAAGTACTGTAATCCCAGAGATGTGTAAGCCATGTGTCCTGCCACAGAAAAATAGTCCGTGGTTGGTGGCTTGTGATTGAAGTGGGACATGTTCCATTTATACATTTAATTAATTATCCACTTATTTAAATGCTGCTGCAAATGTGACTGAACACCTGGCCCATACAACAACAATAGCACAGCGGGTTATTGTGTTTGTTGCTACCTATTTAAAAAGTATCATCTGCTTCTGAGCTGGAGGAGATTATAAAATGTGAAATGTGTTCTGCGCAAAACATCAAATGAAAGGCTTACTAGTTATTTCTCTATGAATATTCCTCAATCCTCAGTTCTGCAGAAGTAAGCAAAAATGGCAGAATGTTATAAAGGAAGACAGACAAGATGTTCAGGCTGATGTTTACAGCAGTGTAGTGACTTTAAAAAGAGAAAAGCAAATTCCACAAAACAAAGGAAAACATTTTGTGTGCACCAGAATCAAGTTTATATGTAAAATTCAAACCTGTTTATTGAATAACATGATACATTGAAAAGAAAAAAAAAAAAAAACAAGTCAGTTTCCTAAAGATGAAATGATATACGTTACACATGAAACTGAACACTTTAGTACCTGACATTTAATTATGCAAGTTTATACAATACTATTTACATGAAAGGGATGTATGATGCATTTTTGATTCGCATGATGCCATTTTACAGCACAAGAAAGTAACCATGTCGTCTTCAGTTACTATAAAATGCTGTATATAAACCTCAAATATGGCAGTGTCAGCCACCAATCTCACAACACCTCAGTCTATACTGAATGCAGGTTGAACGTACCATTTCCTCTCTAAAGACATGACCCTCATGCTAATGATGCGGTCAAATTGATTATTCTTTTGCTCCATAATGACTATTCCCTGGAGGCCCCCTTCACCTGTTGTTAACAATGTTTTCTGAGGGAGTTTCTGTCAAATGCTGTCAGAGGAAAAGAAAACATATGGTTGCCTTCATCTGTTAAAGCTGCTGGAGAGGAATCCCTGGGAGGCCAGTTTGACCCTCTACAGTTTTTCTACTGCAAATAAACAGTAATTGTTTTCTTAGCTGAAGCTACTGTGCTCCCCTAATATATTTATGTTTAAGAGAAGCTGGATAAGAGTTCAAGCGGGGTTATACAAAATGCCTAAAGGACGTATCATAACTGACTGAAGTTGGAAGCAAGATAAGATTGCATCATGTCCAACACAATGTTTGTTTCATTTTGCTTAATAGATAAATTATTAAAAGTTTTATGTTAACTTTGCTTATTTTTTTATTACTATTTTACACATCAAAAAATTGATTTTTGAAGAGAATTTCAAGTTGTTTTCAAATCGGTTTTCATTTATTTACACATTGCCAGTTCACAACAAATCCATTTCAGGCAACTTTAAAGTAAATATATGTTTAATTTGCACCCAATTAAATGCAGCCCTTCCCCTTGACTGCATTCTGCATTTAGTGCTTTAGGAGAAATTGAAAGAGAGTGCCGAGGTCGTTTGATGGATGATGGCTGGCTGCCGTTGGGCTGTGTGTTTCTATTGGGGTCTTTTTAGATGTTTGAAGTATGCTGCTTATGTGAGAAATGAAAAAATGTATAACCTAAATGAAAATTCCTTACTTGTTAAAACTACAGATTGAAACCGGAGGAACTGACAACTTTTTGCATACCAGTTTTTCTTCTGTTCAACGTGTTCTGTTCATGTATGTGAGGTGTGAAAGTTTAGATACATGCATATAATAATTAAGAACTACAAAATAGATTTCTGGTTGTTAAATCTCAATACATTTGAGAAAGCTTTTTGATGACTTAATGTTAGAATTGCTGTCCAATATATTGTTTCTGGCATTACTGAATATAATCTTTTAAAAATGTGTTATTATTCTTTACATAACTATTTCTAGATATTGTATTACAGTGGGTTCTTGAGTTTACATGACTCTATTACATTAAATACATACTGTTGTAGTTGCACAAGGAGAAGAGCATAAGTATAAGGACGTGAACAAGCTGCAGCTACTTCTGAGGTTACATGAATAGAACTAGAACTGCTATGATGCTGTCATCATTACCATATAAAAGACATGTGGGGGAGGAAAATCAGTATGCTGTATATTTAGAGCAGATTTGTAGATTTTCAGATAAAAGAACAGCTATGACCCTCTAGTATTGACTTATATACACCACCCAACAAATAAAAAAGAAGTCCTTTAAAGCATATTATTGTTTTTCAGAAATGGTAACTAGCTTCTGAAAAATTGCAGCAAAGGTTATTATATGCTGGTGTAAAAAAAAAGTGTTTGATCCCCCATGCCCGATTTCCTTTTGCAAAACAATTTATATATTATTCAAAGGCAACACAAGTTAACACAAATTCCTGTTTTTAAAGGGGCTGAAAGGGGCGAGGTGTATATAATCGAAACTCGTCTTTAAGCTTTATATCATGTTACAATGTTATTCCCTCATCATAAACATACCTGAAGAGTTGCTTTGATTCTTTCATGCATTTTCCAGGAATACTTGAATCTCCTGTGGCAGCCTTTAGGAAGTGCCTAAATGCTTGCCCATAAAAGGCACTACCAATTTACCCACAGCTCCTCCTAGGGGTGCAGTCTCCAGCTGAGTTCCCACCCTACCTACAACCCCTCCCCCATGCAGCAATTAGGAAACACCTGGTGGAACTAAGCTTATCTTATGAACTACTTAATGAAATGCTCCTAAGAACAGTTGTAAACAGGAACATGCAGAAGCATTGTAGTGATGACGTTCTGAAGGCGGCGGGTCGGAACGTTTAAGAGTTAGAGACAGCCCAATTTCAAAACATAAAATTGCTAAGTCAGATTTCTTTTAAGGTTTATTTTATATATTCAGTATTTTATGACAACTGAAGACAATCCGTGTAAATGGGTTATTTGGGGTTCTATCTTTATTTCTGTGCAGATTTGGACATTTTTGTGCAATTCTTTTAAATCTGCATTATTTTGCTTAAAAACGTCTCACCACTGGCTTCCTTCAGTTGTCGGTTGAATTTTCATATTGTAGCAGTATGGCTTGGTACATCTTCGTCACAACCTTATGTTCGGGTATGAAAGCACAGCGCTCCCCACCTTTTTCTCCCCCTGCCTATCTGTTGGGGAGTCAGTAGTTAGAGTAGTAATATAAAAACAACTGAAGTTAGTCAGTAGTGTTTCTGTGTGTGAATATATGCAACAGTTTCTGTGATTTAAAAAAAATATATTTTCTGTTATTATAGCACAAGGAATTCTACTGTCTATATCCACGCCACGCTCCATAATTATCCCTCTTCTTTTTCTCAGCAGAGATCCCTGAGCTGTGACACCAAACTATTCTCCTGTTCCCACTAATAACCCTCCACGTTTGTCTTCATCATTCTTGCATGAAATTGGCCACTAGTTTGTTCTTTGGGACAGACAGAGGTGTAATATTGCAATACAGCACTTCTTTGCACTGAATATATATGGTTTAGGAAAGTTCAACATATATGTATGGCATTTTTGAGACATTGTAAACAACTTTCTGGGTCCCATCAGTCTGTTAAACGTGCCATTCCGTCATCCAGACAATAATTGTTTTTGGGTCAGTGTTCCCCACGATTTCTTTTTGACAGACTCATGACAATGCTGGAAAAAGGTGTGTGTGGATTACTACTCATTTGATGAATTGGGCTCCACATTGCACGAAGTGAAATAGAAACCTTCTTATTTAATGCGCAGGTGGAGCATAATACAGTTTAGTGGTGAATTAAAATAATGCTCCTATCAACCATAAAGTTGACGCCGTATATCCCGTCCTGGCACATCTTTAAAGTAGATGTGTGTCTTACGATGCAGCCTGGTTTAAAATTGGTGTGTGAATTGAAATGAAGGTGGTGAATTCACAGTGTGTATGGAGAGGGTATGTCTGTATTTTTATGTTAATATATGCCTTCTTTTTAATATTTTTGTCTTACTTATTAAGAATCGGTGCACCATTGAGATATTTTTATTCAGTGTTCCACAAGTACTTCCAATGGTGAAATAATTGGTAGCTGTATTGATCAGAGGAGTTTGCAGTGCATTCGGTTAGAGCTACTTTAAGCATTTGGCCTGACCAGATGAGTGAATCCTTATCGGCGCATACAGATTTGAGCAATGGACCTGATTTTAACTTGGAGATTTCATGCAGGCCTCATTTAGATGTAAAGCAATGCTAGATTTGTACACAGTCCTGATTTAAATATAGATATTTTGCCAAATGTTTACACAAAGCAAAGTTGCTTGGTCTAAATATACTCTTGGTTTTAACATATCCAAGACTATAGGCATATCAAAAAAAATATGTTAAAGAATAAAATCACTTAAGGTCAATTATATAAAATAAATACATTTCTATGAATGACAAAATAAGCTATTAGCAGCTGATTGGGATATGTTTTAAAAGCTCATAAATGGGTCTGAATCACTATACCAATGTTTTAAGGGGAATGGATCCTTTTTCCATTTTGATTTTAATTTTTAGGCATCATTTATCCCATCTGCGATTATAACAATGGGTTTACAGTCTTACTATTCCCCAATCATGTTAACACAATCAGATTTCTGGGCACTGGTTGAGATTTGATGTGCCAGCCACCTAAGCATGGACAGAGGGGAAAAATGAAGAATTATCTGTTGGAACCTGGTTTTGAGAGGGCCACATGCTGGGTCAATTATTATCAGAGCTTGCCCACTCTGGTCTCATCAGAGATAATAAAAACAGAAAGAGGCAGGGAAAACAAAAATGGCTCAGTAGGTTTGGCAAAGTTAAGAAGATGGAGACAGTATTCCCTTCAAATATGCCTTGCTTCACCTTTCTTTCTGCTTTAGATCAAAGCAATGTGTCTATTTAGTAATGGACCGACTGTGACAAAATGACAAAGTTTCACTCATCTGATATTTCAGGAATGCAGTTCTCAGTTATTTTCTGTCAACTTCCAACATAAATTTAAGTTGTTGCAGTTCATTGTATTGTTGAAAGCATTGAAACAATTACTCAGTATGTGTGATTCTCATAAAAGAACCAATGCAAATGATTCACTGGGATTTGCATTTTTTGACTTGGGGCAGTAACATTCAAAATGTTTTTTTTTTTTTTTTTTTTTTTTCCCCCTGTAAACGGTGAAAAAAACATTTTATGGTCTTTTTTTCTGCTGGCTACTGTCACTCACTTTCTGTACTTGCCTCTAGCTTTTCTGCAGTTTGTTTTTCACTGTCATAAACTTTTCAATCTCTCCTCCTTTGTCAGCTTTGCATGTGTGCATGTCTAAGCCATTTTGATGGGTTGAACAAGCAACCTATTGATGAGATTGAGAACTGCAGCCCCCTAGTCAGGCAAGTGCTAGTAGGAGTTTGTTCTGTAATCAGTGGGTGCTAGTTCGAGCCTCCGCTCCGTCCAAGTCATTTTGTCCTTGGGAAAGACACTGCAACTGCTTTGTCTGCTGGTAGAAGTCAGGTGGCCCAGTGGCACCAGTGCATTAGAGCCTTGCTTCTGTCAGACTGCTTCTTCTATAAAGTTACACTTGTGCTATGCATCAGCTGCAGAGCTACAGCAGCCCAGTGTTCAGTCTATCTGCATTTGTTTCCTCTGCAGTTGTGTACATACACCCGCTGCGCTCTTCACTGCTGTTCACTCCAGCATCTCCAGGAGGTCGGCCAATATAGAAAACCTGTCTTATTCCATGCAATGTGTCAGTCATTTTATGATGAAAACCAGGACATTTTCAGCAATCAATGAAATCCCCTTGGATTCTCCAGATAGAATGTGAAAATTTCACATGTCTGAGGAAATTAGAATGTTTGATCACCCTATGTTATACTAATAGCTCTTAGCAGTTGTCTACAACTTGTTGGCGGATGTTAGCAACACACATAATCATCCGGCCAGAACACAGTGCGCCAAACAGCAAAACACAATTTAACAAAGCTTTGAGTCAGATAATTTGACTTGAGGAATTTTTAATATTCGAGGTATTTGAGTCATTAGATAAATTGTTACAGCCCTATTGTACATACTACCTCTAAACTTCCATTGAGATGTTATTTAATGCAAAATTTTCCAGTGAGCACACAAGTCTAACTCTCCTTAATCATCTTTTCACTCACGTTTGCAACTCTGCGTCGTTGATCGCGGTACAAAATGTCATAATGGGCTTGACATGTGGAAGCGATGTTGCACTCTCTCCATACATTTCCTATGCCACTTGTGCAATGAAGCGACAATAACTTAGCCTCCGACAGCCAATCAATTGGCAAAGTTTACCCATGTGAAATTTAAAACTCATACAGGTAGACATGCACACGTTGGTTAGTGACACAACATAAGAAACTTTAAAAATGTTCAACTTTTCTTGCTGTTGCTATCGCGTCACATATATTGCGTTCACCCTGAGTGGCAGAAAACTCTTGCCTTTCACTGTCGATCATGAGCCTGAAACAAGCTGCTGCGAACTAGTTATCCTTCCACTGAAGAGAGGGTTTTAGGTCAAAATTGATAATTTGATTAATATCAATAAATATGCATTAAACTTTTCAGAATAATCACATCTTTATTTTTAACCAAAGTATTTAGAACTTTGAAACAAAATGGCAGTCACTAGATCTGCCATAACTTTAAGACTAAATAACTACAGAAGAAAAACTCACTTCATGCTTCATCAAAATGTGCCACTGGAGAAACTGCTACCTGAGGGTGACATTTAGCATCAAATGTAGGCCAGTGAAAGGACAGAAAGTCTGAGCATCAGCAGGTTTCCTGTCCTGCGTGTTAGATCCTCAGTACCTCTTCCATCTGTTCCTCTGGTAATGCAATTTGCCTTTAATTTCCTAATGTTCCTCTAATCACCAGGCTGGGTGCACGAGGGCTAATAGAGGGGTCACAAGTTAAAGTCTGTCCTGAGGAATGGATTTAATGGGGAACAGAGAATGCAAACTGCATTATAAAACACAGCTGTCTTTGCCTCACAGCAAGCCTTTTCAGTGTCTGTTGCACATCTGATATGGTGAGCAACATGTTACTTAAAATTCAGCCCATGCTTTTGTTTTGTTTTGCTTTTGTACAATGGCTTAGTAAAATCAACGAATAAAAATCTCATTTAAATGGAGAAGGATAATAAATTAAAGATAATTACTAAAGACGGCCTAAAAATGTAAACTGTTCATATATTGTTTTCTGGTCATTTAAACCTTTATTATATTTCTTTAAATGTTATATTTCTAATATTATATATCAGTCATGGAGTTTTACGGTTTCAACTCTTGGAAAGTATTTCATAATTTGCTTACAAGGTTCCATTAACTTCAACTTTCAAGTCCTTACATATTCCTAAGTGTGCCAGATTTTTTATCAACAACTTAAAGCCCTAAAAGAAAAAGTAGAAAAACATCCGAAGTAAGGAACCTAAATAAGAAGCAGTCAGGCAACAACATCTGCTCGGTTGCACAATTCTCGTTTAACTAAATCCTCACGGCCACACAAACGGAAAATATTTACTGAAGTCATTCCTTACCAAAATGTCCTCGCAGTGATGGCATTTCTGCTTATTTAAACATTCCAATTACTGTGTTTGAAGTGTCTGGTGCACATATTTTTTTTATTTTTTTATTTATTTTTTGCTCTTGTCTGCTATTCTGAATAGTCTTATTAGATAAATTTAAATACTGTTGACAAAAGTAACTGAATTCAGCAACTCAGTTCACTCCAGTGAAACACATTATACAGATCAATAACACAAACACAGAGGTTTTCAAGGCTTTCTTTCAGTTAACTATGATGATGATAAATTTACAGCTAATGTAAGCAACATTTTATTCCTTTTATCAAAGGAAGATTAGAATATTATGCCAATAATAAAAAAATGCTTTTAATTCATGTAAGTGGACTTGATGAAATGTAAGTTTCAATACCCACTTATAGTCGTTTTTTTTTTCTTTCCTTTTTTTCAAAAGTCACTTCTGATGAACAAGCTTCATCAGAACCCATTTTGTTGAATATGACTATAAGTCTTTGATAACTGCTGCTTGAATTCACTTTGTTCTCTTTTCTGAATAGTCCATAATGTTGCAGAACAACCGGAGTGTGATGCGTTTGGTCAGCTGAGTCTGAAAAGCTTGTTCATGCTTTTTAATAAGAGAAAGGTTTCATCCCTGACAAGAGACAGAACCAGGTTGGGGTTTTCAAAGAGCATATATTCCTTAGAGCACTGAGTAATCACGAACATCCATGTTTTTTTTTTTTTTTTTTTTTTCCTAGCTTAAATTTATGATCCAAATCCAAAAATCCAACAAAATAAACTTCAGACAACACTAAATGGAAAAACTCTGAACTTTTGTTATTGCATTGTGTAGTAAGTTTTCTCTTTAATAATACATATTTCTGGCACCGTCCTGAGAAATTAGCTTCCAAAGCTGATGCAAATAGTTCTGTTTTTACTAAACTTTGCTCATTTGTTGCCATTACAGTTCTCGGGGCGAAACTGCTTGCTTGTTTAGGATTCAGCTCCAGCAACATGAGGAGAGTGAGATCTTTGGAAACCTCAGGCTCTTCAGATTGAAGGACTCCAACCGAGTGGGAGAAGTTGCAAACAGCAGGAGTCAATTTTATGTCTAAGCAGCTCCTCTTCCTGTGGATATAATGCACTTTCAGAAAACTCTAAACTCTGCTGGTGTGATTCTCTCCACTATGAGAGATTTTTTTTTATCTCTTTTTCAAAAACGAATGATCAAATGGTGAACTTCAGAAGAATCCTGTTCAGAACCTTTTGTTTTAAATATATGTGACATTATATATGTCAATTAAAGATAAATTGTCATATTTGAAATAGTCGTCAAGTAGAAAAAGGGTTAACTGTCTTTTTTTATTTAAAAAAGAGTATGATCATAACAGTTGTATATAGATGTACACATGCTTATCTTGAAGTAACTGATATTAAAAATGGTCAGTGACATCCTGATTCTATGTGACATTTTTGGGTTTTTCACTAATCGTAGTATAAAAGGACCTCAGTTGAATTTTTTAATTTGTTTGGTTAAATTTTGTTCAAAATTGAGCTTTCTAGGATCAACATTTACCTCTACATGTCAGGAAAGAAGTTACAGAGCCTGTCAGTTGAGATAATTTCACATTAAATAACTGAAGGCATGGCTTGATTCTGCCGTAGAGGAGGGTTCGCCTCACCGTGCCACAGATGTCAGACCTCGGGTTGAACGCAGGTCTCCCCAAGCTACCAAGCTCTTACTTTAAAACATTAACAAGTCAAAAAAACTTTCTTTGAAAGTCTCACAGAAACGTATGCACTATCAACTGTGACATAAAAAAGCAATTTGGGTTGCACACAGTTAAGGGGTAAGAAAAATCAAATCTTCCAAATCTATTCGGATTTAAATTATCCTTTGGAGTGAGTGTGGGCGTTCATGTCAGGAGTCACTCTGTGTTGTCCTGTAATGCACTCGTGACCTTGTATGACTCTACCTTTCCTCCCAACAAATGGGCATCAGGCCCCACCAAGGTTCATGAGTAACTAGGTAGGAACACCTACTGCAGCTTTGCAAAAACAGAATAAAAGTAAAATTACATTATTGACACATCTTTTCTTTGCTTTTGTTTTTTCTCTTAATTTAATGTCACAATCGTTGCTATTTTGCCATGTGTGATGGTATTGTGAAAAATACATGTTACATGGGTTTAAACATTTGCAACCTAAAGTGTTTATGTGAAACATTGAGTCGTGTGCATGGCTTTTAATGCAACATAAGCATGTAAATGCTGCTCCCGCCCGTCCTCTCAATGCAATGAACATTTTCCACTTTATAAACTTTCAGTTTAAGCTTTGAAGAAGTATTTCTATTACCCAGAGTAAAATGAATGGGAGCCCAACTTTTCAGGTCAAAAAACTTAAATGGATAAAAATGTCTAGTTGATCTTGCACACAGTCTGGAATCGTTTGGTATAGCCCATTTAAACCAGTCGATGTAGTAACAAAAAAAAAAAAAAAAAGTGAGTCACTTTGCTCACTAAAAAGAAAACTAGTATCTTTTTGGAGTTTCCTACCACCAACAAGGTATAAGGCTACTGGCCTTAGAAAGACTAAATAGAAAGTATATATTTTTTTGCTTTTTTTGCAATGGTATCTCAGTCATAAAATTATGATCACCATTACTGCCCTGGAGATGTAAAGAGTGACATATCTAAGATGACAAGAAGATTTCCCAGGCATCTGTTTCCATTCACTCTCTGTGAGCCATGATGGTTCTTGTGCCAAGGTCTTTAACTCATCTCTCTCAGGGTTCGTACATAAGGACTGAAAACAGCCTTAGCTAAGCTTACCCACATGGCCTAGGTCACACACACAGCAGCAGGCCTCAGTATAACAGATGGAACTTGCTGAGAGAGAAATGCCCTGATTGGATGCAGAACACATACGGGCTTCAAACTAACTAGAATATGGCTAAAATCACTCTCCCATGGGTAAAGAACAGCAACACAACATTAATTTACCCATTTTATGTATATCCTAAAAAAAAAACAAAAAAAACAATTCAGTGGTTACAACTTGAAAACATACCTCTTACTTCAATCAAGAAGATTTTAACTGTGGTTTGTCATCCAAACTCCTTACCTGATTATCATCATGGTATTTCTCCTCTATCTGTATCTAAGATTATTAAACTTTGGTATTTTTATTTATCTAAATAAGTCTGCTGGTGTCGTCTTGCCAATTTTTGTTGCGGTTTTCATAGAGTAATCTATTTAAGTTGTATGTTGATAACAAAAGTTAAAAAAACTAGAATTACACATTAATTTTTATTGTTATTGAAGCCAAGCTATTGAACTAATGATTGAATGAATGTACTTATAATAAGATGCATGTCTCTTCTTCAAAAAATTAATGGACGGAATTTAAATTTGCAGTATGGAACTTATAAAAAAATGTTTTTTTTTTATACATTTGTTAAAACTGTCACTATGTCATGACTGAGATATCAGCTAGATATTCGGAAAAAAAAAAATATTGAGCTTCTTCCTTCTCCCTGCTAACACCAAAAATACACTACAAGGTCACAAACAAACAATCAGAGCCTGGAGTAGGATATTAGTGTTCTCAATCAGGTTTGTGAACGCGCTGCTCACCCACAACCTCCCTTTGCTCTCTGCTCTGTCAAAGCTCTCAAGCCTGTTACCATGGCCACCAATGACAGCGGATAAACAGTTTTCTTGTAACGGTGAGTTGTTTCTACACTATTAGCACATTCAGCAGCCCGTACATGAGCATGACTGACAACACTAAAGCCTTCCTCCTGACTCTGATTGGTTGTTTTAACTGATTATTCTTCTTATACCATACTGTCCTTACTGTTACTGTTTATACTGTTGTATAATATATATATATATATATATATATA
>NW_015112741.1:18918-39486 GCF_001443285.1 Poecilia latipinna
TATATTTATATATATATATATATATATATATATATATATATATATATATATATATATATATATATATATATATATATATATATATATATATATATAGTCTGAAGGAGCTGATTGGTGTTGGGGAAGGATGCTCTGACGCTTGCAACCCAAAATGGGTGCCACAGGAGATTCAAGGATTTCTCAAACATGCATAAAAGAATCAGACTAACACTCCATTTATGTTTTGATGAGGGAGTAATATTACAACATGATATAAAGCTCAAAACAGTTTATTTTACATAATACAGCCCTTTTAAGGAATAGGACAACACTGTTGAGGTAAGCCAGCAAAAGGTACACTCAGTCTACTTGCAGAGAAAACACACTCCCTGATCATGACAGGGAGAGAGGGAGAAGTAATGCTGTGCTCAACTCTCTCCACTCTTCACCTCTTGATGGTTGTCCAGAATGGAACCAAGGGGAATGCTTATTTTCCCAGCCAAAGGAAGCAACATATTTGCTGTTTTGGAAAGAGTGGATTTATCTCCTAGCCTCTGAAGCCCTGTGTTCTTCTCCCAGGATATAGTGAAGGAACTTGCTGCCCAGACATGGTGACAGTGCTTACTTGTACTGCATTCTAGTGTGTCCCATTAAAAAATAAATGCTCTTTTTTTTTAATGGCAAAGCATAAGTTGTTGCAGGGATGACACAAAGACAACCTATATGATCAACATGATACATGTTGGATATATAAGAAAAGTGTATTTGCAGAAAAAGTCTGTACGTTGCATTTAAAATATTAAACTGATATGTGTGGTACCTCTACAGTATATCTGAGGTGAGGCACTGTGTGTTTGTGTGTGTGCGTGAGTTTGGGAAAGTTGGGTGGCTACATTCAGACACTTGACTATTTCTCTAGAGTGTCAATTGTAAAGGGTAAGGGGTTGGACTGGGAAACTATGTCCCTCATACTTGAATTATTAAAGTTGTAATTAAGTCAAGCAGAAAAAAAAAACCTTGACATACATTTTGAATACAGTCAACAGTACCTCCACTCTTCCTCCTTGTCACATCCTTTCCACAGAAAACTCTAAACATCAAGTAATATTAATGAGCTATGGGACAATTCAAGTGGTTCATCCACCCAAGCCGCTGGCATTGAAGAAGAGATGTGATACTACCTGATGGATCTGGGACGGGGGAACAAAGTGAGAGATGATTCCATCATAAATACTGCTTTAATGTAACATTTTCTGTTTTAATTCTCATATAATTTATTTTGATTTTTTTTAAGGTTAAATGGCATGATATTAGAGAATTGAGCCACAACAATCACAGTGGGATGAGATCTTTTTTGTTTTCCTTATTAATTAAAGGTAGCCTGGTCACTGCTCCTGTGCAACTCCACTCAGAAAAAAAAAAAAAAAAAATCTCGTTTCCAGCACAGTTTTCCCCTGACTCAGATTGTCTCTAGTAAAACTTCTACTGGACAAGCCAGCGAACAGAAATAAAAGTGGTGAACGATGATACTGATTTTCTGTGCGGTTTTAGAATTATAGTCAACCTGCAGTTTTACCAACAGCAGCAGAGGAAAGTATGTGCTGGCCCCGCCTCCAAACATTGTATTTACATTATCAGCTGCCTGATTCGGATTGGCACCTCTCTTTTCATGGTGGAGGATGCGAAGAGCTCAGACAATTTCCAGTAAGCTTCATCATGTGAAACTGGCACATTACATACATCACGGACAGACGTTAGTGATTGGGTAAAATTTTAAACTTCAAAAGTGTCCGCGCCTTCACGAAACAATAGTTTGTCACTAGTGAAGAGCCCAGATCCTCTGTATGAAGCGAATGGTCTCGGACAAGGGGCTCTATTTTTTATCAGGTTGCATTAAAGGTGATAGCCCATCCAACTTTTTCAAGTAAATTCAATTGAATGACTTATTTATATATTTAGAAAAAAAAATTAATAATAATAACAATAATAAGACAAAAACCATGCAGAGAAAGAAAGGAATCTAGTGCAGGAACAAACAAAGAGCAGAATGCATGAGGTGATGGGAGAGGCATATTGATGAACTGACATTTCGGAAAATAAACATAAACAAATTAATTTGACTCAAAATATCATGGATTAAATAATTAAATTAAAATAAAGCGATTTATACTGAAAATGAGTTGTTCTCCACAGTGGCAGGTATGCACACAAATACACACCCACAGACCTGTGCTACGATAAATTTGCAGACATTCTTTACTTAAAATGCAGTTGTCAAGAAACTGAGAAGATGATTTTCTCTCACTGTTTACATGCCACATTTTCAAACTTGTATTTATCTTTATCAGTTCTGTATTTATCAGTCATGTTCACAAGAACAGAACTGTTTTCAGCCAAGCTCTTGAGAAATGAGCACCTGTCAATCAAAACACATCAGCAGTACCTGTTTGAATCTTATAGTTCCTCTTTCAGATTCAAATTTTGCATGCCTCTCATGTCTTATTAATGATTTAGAATGCCCTAATTCACTTGTTTACCCCGTCATTTTAGATCAGACATAATTTGAGCGAGAGGAGATTGTAAGAGCGCGAATCAAGTATGGTGAGCCCTGTGGAGTGAGTTATTCAAGGAGATAGTCTAAGTGAGTCAGCCACTTCCAAGTAAATATATGTACTTCTTTGTAAATTAGAAAAATAATGCTGTTTTCTCAAGGCTCACACATCTACCTCAGCTCTTCTTTCTTCTCTTCCTTTTCCTCTCCCACAGCCCTTTCCCGTTTCTATACGTGCTGACAGAGATTCTCTCTTAAGCTTTGACTTTTGTGTGCAGACGGAATGCAGAGTTTATCTTTTATTTTACTGTGTGATTTTCTTTTTGTTCAATGAGATTTGGAGAAGGTGACTTTTATCCCCCGGGGAAGGAGAGGATGCTCTTGTAGGCTCACAGAGTACAGCATTTGGTTGACTCAAAATTAAAATATGCGTGAGAGTGGGGTGGGAGGGAGGAGGTGTGAGGGAGTACGTACTAAAAAAAAAGTTAGTACATTCAGACCCATTTGCTTAGTGACTGCTATATTTGTATTTGACTTGGAATAGCAGGACAAAAGCAGGCTAAGAATATCATAAAATACAAAGATGTATTATATAATGGAAGTAATGGACCTATGCACTTACATGCAGTAATTTATGGTTTTCTCTCTTTACTTAATTTCCCCCTTCTGTGACTGAAATGACTCACAGTAATATCCTTAGAGGAAGGGGAATATGCTTTTCCTAAACACAAGAAATAGATAATAATCATCCCTAAATTGAACAGTCACAGAAAGTCTTTGTGGTGAACTGTTCCGTGTGAGAGTCTGACAGTAGCAGGGCAATCACTGTGAGGTCTGCACATCAAGGTGAGCAAGCCCAGAGCCAAATTCACTTTTTTCTTTTTGCAGAGCTTATCAAAACACTCACATTCAGCATATCTGACAGAAACGCTACATCCATTTCAAATGAGTCCAGTGGGGACACCTTCCTGAGATGTTGCCTCTGAATTCGCCCTTAGGGTCAGAGCCAGATGGGACATAGGGATGCTTTAAAATTGTGATTAGCCCCTAAGGTCAAAGAGAGGATGATCAGCTGGACACCTTGAGGTTCAACTCAATATACTGCTCCCAAGTGAGTGTCCTGCTCTCCTTCATTTACCCTCCACACTGTGCACAAGCACGTAGGAAGCTCACAAAAGTATTTGTCAGAGAGGTTGTACCCATCAGTCTTACAAATTCCCCTTTAGTTAAAAAGAGTCTCCTGCCTGAATTTGATTTCTTAAAGTGATGATTTGTATAGAGATTTGCCACTGAATAGCAGGGAGTGAGGGTGAATGCTCTATGAGGAGTAGCATGGGGACCTAGAAAACTGGCATTCTATGGATGTATCTAAAAGCGCTCAGCATTAGCCCATCCAATTAGCGCAATCATTTTGTAATTCATCCCACTGGGAAATGCCAGCTTGTTACCAAACCTGTGATTCAAGCAACATTCACACCATGTAATCTCTGGTTTTGATAAGCATTCTTACTCTAATATGCTTAGATATGCGGCAATAGCTTACTTCTTATAAGTAAGCCACATGGTAGTTGTGCAAGACTTGTTTTTATTTTTTTATTTTTTTTCTCTAAATAATTAGTCATTTGATTATGAGATGTAGTTATACTACAGTAATGCAGCTGTCAAGAAAAAAATCAAAGAAAACATAAAAACCAATTGAGCTCAATTTTAGTTTAGTTGTCCTTTAGCAACATGTGGATGGATGTTGAGTGGATGGAGTGACGTTGAAATAAGGAAACACAATCAGATTGCAGCTTTAATCAAACACTCCCTTTTAAATGACTCAGACATGGTTAAAGGTTAGGCAGTGTGTCATCAAGTAGCTTACAAATGATTCGACTGGATATATTTGCCATTGAAATAAACAGGGATTAATGTGCTAAGATTATTACTAGAATATATTGGTTTGCTTTTAATTTCTTTAAAAGGACAGGCTGTGCTAATAATTAGCATCCTTGCTTCACTAATTCAAGCTGATCTTGTCTGGTTAGATTAGCCATTTTGTTTACATGTTAACAAGCTGGAACACTGCTCCAAGTCAAATGTGTGAAATGCTGCTATTCAGATGAATTGAGGGGGGGAGGGGGGGCGCTGGGGGGAAGTAAGAAATGCTGTTGTTTGCCACTTTACAACATATCTGAGGTTCACTAACAATTTTATATTAAATTGCAAACCAGCATGTTAACAAATGGGCCTTGTAGGTTGACGTCACAATGATCTATAATTCTTAGAAGTGGAATATGCTATTTCGGTGTAAATTTTAACTTTTCCTTTTTTTTTTTTTTTTTTTTTTAGTGTGTGTGTAGAATGAGAATTGGTGGTGTGAGGCGGTTCAAGTCAAACTAACAAATGACAAAACTGGCAGAGCCAATCATGGATCAGGCCCCCTGATACGGTGCAGCGCAGGCTTGTCCTCCAGCAAGAGCCTTGTGATACATCTCCCTGGCTGTTTTCTGTTAACTCGGCTCTTTCAAGGCTATTCATTCTACCATGCAGCCTGATGTCGCAGCAAACTCTTCCAAGTCAGCCACCCACCCCGCCCCTTCCTCTCACTAACGCCTACAATGAGTCTACTGTGTACTGCAGGTACATCTTTTTATTTGATTTCTTTTTTTTCTATTTTCTTTGGTGCGGCGCTGGGAGGATAATAGCTGTCTGCTTTACAAAGTAAAAACTTCACCATTTCCTTGTTCCTGTTTTTTTTTTTTTTTTTTTTTTTTTTTAGTATCAAATGTGTTTGGAAGAGAGGTGAGACAGTTTTCTGCCCCCTCCTCTTGATTTTGTCTTGACGGTTGAGCACGTCTCAGATGCTGACTGACCACTTTCCTTTTCACAGTGATTCCTTTTTTATTGCTCATTCAACAACCTCCAGCATTGAAGATGGCACTACGGTAACATGGTGTGTATTCTGCTTCATTCGGTGGCTGTCAGGCCACTTTATCATTCGACTACTGTGGTCAAGAGTAGACTGGTGGACTCTAAAAGCTTTTGACTAGCTAGCAAGAATTCCTGTAACAGATAACAAAGACAGAGGGGTTATGGACGGTGTTGTTTGTGGAGAAGAAAACTCATTCTGAGAAGCCACGATGAGGTAAAGTTGTGTTATCCATATCAACATCATCCATCATTGACATCCCTTATTTCCCCTGCTGACCAGCAGCTTTCTTAGCCACTGTTGCAACTAATATGTCAACCTTAGAGATCATATCATTTTATTTTTAGTCAGTTATGTAGGCCTGATCAGAAGATTAAATTTGTCCATCACACGTAAACATCACCACTCAACCAAAGCGAAGTGTCTAAAGTAAGAGACACTGCTACTGCAAAACCCCCAGAGATCCATAATGTTTTTATTTTTAAAGTCTTACTCTGTTTTGACATCAAAGAACTAAAATGATCTTAAATGTTCTTATGAAATAAAGAAGCAGCACTTATGTTCCATCTCTCTTTCTACTATCCCATATATTTTGTTCCATGTTTTATCCACCTACATATATTCTTTGGAAATTTACAGTTTATTATAAGAAAAAAAGCTTGGGTGTACTCTGTTAGATTTCTAATATAGTTCTCTGTAGATTACTTTGAATTTGAGCTGGATCATTTACTCTTTTCTTGTTAGACTAAAAGACACAATATCAAGTGATGCCGAAAGCACTTGTATGAAGTTAATGTCAAGTAATGAGCTCATGGGGGACAATTAGTGAAGAAATATAAATGTAAAAATGTTTTGACTTGGTTTGACTTAAAGCGAGGAACATTTCACTTACTGCATACGAGGTAGTTACTTTTGTCACTACAAAAAGCTTAAAATTCTTTAATACCATTTCAAAAAGCAAACAAAGGGAGCTAAAATAATGCATAAAATGAACAAAAAAGATTTGTTTTTAACATGATACTCACATTGTAGAGTTTCTATAATTGGAAACAATGTTCTGACATAGGTAAAGTTTTGAAATTTTAATTTATATTCCCTGAATGAAAACATTTGGTCTTTCAATGTTTTTTTTTTCCATTATGAACCATTAAAAAAAAAGATTTGCCATGGAGTGCGTTGTGACACTCTTAGATCCCAGTAAAAATATTTTACATTTTCATAGCTACATGACAGCTCTATTAAAAAATAAAAGTCACATTAAAGAGATTAAGAATTAAATAAGGGGAAGTTATAAATATTAAATTTGAAAAATTGGATTTTTCTGTTCTTTGCAGTTGTGTTAGATTATCCTGCTACATGGTGCAATTCTTTCTCTTTGCAACAAAGATTAAATGTGAATAGTCTCTACAGTCATTTAAGAGTTCCATTAAATCTACCCTAAAGAGTGCAGTCCTCAAGCAAAAAACATAAAAACTTGAGTCCTTTGTTCTTTTCACCTACCTCTACATTCAACATGACCATAAAAGGAGCCATTACTGAAGAATTATCCTCTCTGCTCATTTGTCCAGAAAATCTGCTCATCGTCCTGTTGCCAACCAGTCTTGTTGTAACGAAAAAACAATGTGTTTACAGATTCAATTTTGGTCATAATGAGCTGACATTAAGCTCAATGCTGTCCCGCTAACAAGCTTGTAAAACCAAGATATCAACATTCAGGAGGCGGACTGTAATGAATGAAATGGAAGAAACTCTTAGGCTATTTTGTTGGTGAAACTTGAAAGCTAAAATCAATTCCAAAAAAAAAAAAAAGCTAAATTAACTTAATAATGGAAATGGTGTGTACACAACAGGGTTAAATATTCTTAGGGATTTTATTCAGTGTAGTATGAATTCACAATTCGCAAAACAAAATTTATCACTCAAACAGAAATAGATGTATAGGATTAATGTCTTTTATTGCCTTTATCACTTAAATTATTTTTGATTTTTGTATCAAATTGGGTTTTAAATCGTCAATAGGACTGTTGGTCCATGTAGATTGCAAATTCCTCACGTTTTTTGTCATCATTTTCTTGCAATACGGCGAAATCCCTTTTAAATATTAAAATTAACACTTAATTTAGTTGCACAATAAAACACAGCTTTTACAAAAAATTCATATACTGAAGTTGTTTTACATAATTTCATGAAAAAAAAAATAAAACTTTGAAAGAGTGAAAACTTTATTTACAGCCTCCTTGTGCAGGAGTCTGGCATATATGAGGTAAAGGCGATCCAGAGAGAAAAATCAGCAGGCTGTCATCGTCAATGAGACGTGTTGTTTCTATTTCTCCCATTGCATTTTCTGTTTCCAGCTAATCTGCTCAGGGTTGCATGAGGACTCAAGCCTCTGCAGTCTGCAGAGGAGAGGAGGGGGAAACTACGCATACATTTCCAGCCCATTGTAGGTAGTTTGTTTAGTCTAATTTAAAGTCACCCGTATTACTCACATGATCAACTTAAGATTGTGGGAGAAAACTGTTGTAAAACTCAACAAAGAAGTCATGCCAAGATTTGAACAGCAAACATATAGTTGTACAATAGCCCTAATACTTTTTTTTCCATTTTATTAATTACAGAAATATGTCCTATTTATGTATTAACATTCATTATTTGAAATGATTGTTCTTTTAGACACCATGGGTACGATCAAGAAACACTCTTCTTCATGAAAATACTTAACCTTGTTTCCAGTGACTGAAATTAAGTCAGACTAAATTTTTCCTGTATTAGGTCAGTTAGAAAAATGAGGTTTTCCCACTTTTTCTGTCTTTCTTCAAGTTCAAAAGTTTACATACATTTGTTTTGTATTTGATTGATTTTTCTTATTCTCTGTTTCACTGGAATCCAGGCATTGTGATGTCCACAGCAAAACATTACCTTTATTTTCCTAAAGACAATTCGTTACTAATTAAGTTGCAATTTTAGAGCCATTGTTTAGTGGAAGCTATATCCTGCGCCACCTCTTGAGTGATGCTTTGAAATGTTTCTCCGGTACCACAAAATAAGGTTACTTGCTCATCCCTCTTTGTTCCTTTTAAGTGTTACAGTAGTCATTATGACCAAACACTCAAATTTTAGTTTCAACAGACCTCAGGACATGTTTCAAAAAATCCTTTGTCGCCGAGTGTATTCGCAAACTTTGATCTGCAGTATTTGCGAATGCATCCATAGTAATGACTGCTTTCTGTCAGAGTGGCTTTTCAGACGGTGTTGTTGCAGGACTTTTTATGTTTTACTATGAACAGTTACTCCCATATGAATAATGACTTACCAGCTTCACACAGCATTATTTGCTGTCATTTTGCAAATGAGGTATTGCATTTAAATGGGTCTGCTTGCATTTAATTCACCTGTCAGAAACTTGCACATCAGCATCATCATCATCATTAATAGTCAGCAAAAGTACTTCAATATTCTGGAACATACTTATTTACATTATGTGTAATATTGTTTCCCAAAGATCCTGCAAGTTTGTTATAGCACAAGTAAGTGCACAGCTTTAGAGAACAGGCATAAAAAATAATTAAAGATAAATTACAGGTCAGTTGTCAAAACATAAGATGTTTTTGTCAAATTTTATGCGTAACACAGGTTTTTGCTCAGGTTGCCAGTGTCATAAACTGTTCTTCACGTGCTCTGTTGGAAGCACATGGTTGTCTGATCGGGCAAAGTCACATGGAGACCCCCCCCCACACAGCTTTTTTTTTTTTTTTTTGTCATATCCACTTTATTCAAGGTAGAATGGCTTAAATGTCAAATATGTTTCACTGTTTGAATGGAATAGAATGAAATAGAATAGAAAATGTTGGCCTAAATTTAATCAAAAACTCTAAATAAATTTTACAAAAAAAAATACTTATGTTCTTTGTACTGTTTATATTATAAAAGAGGAAACAACATAATTGTTCATGCCCCATGTCTTACATATTTTTTCGCTCTCCCCATTGACTTGCTGACACTTTTTGTTATTATATATGTATACAGAGAGAAGGCGCTTAACGTTTGATCAAAAATATACAGTTGATAAAGGCTTTAATCTTGACCTTTATGCCTCTTCTGATCTGTTCATTCTTATCATCATATTGATTCACTGATCCCTGCCATGTATTTTTACTGGATGATGGCAAAGCTCCCCGCAACCAAATGACCCCCTCCTACTTTTCTTTTACCCTGCCTTATCTGGTCACCCAGGTGTATAAGATAGGGCCCACTGTGCAGTGGTCCATGTGTAATGGTAGTCTACGTTGTGTGTTCAGTCACCCTGCTGTGTAGCAGATGCTGTGCTTTATCTCAAGCAGACTCTGGCCACTGCAGATTGAGATGTGGAAAGAAACGGCGGACCTCTGAGTATGTATACTGGCCAGGTGGATAACATCTGTAATTAACACTCCTTGTGCCACCATTATACGGTAACTTGTGCATGGGCTATCTGAAGTGTGTGGCAGCACACCTTCTAAACAGTTAGACAATGGAAGTCAGAAACTAGATACGTAGCACCACAGTCACAGAAAGAACTTGATGTGCATTCATGTGAATGATCCAAAGTGCTAATTACATAATTCATAAAGCGTAATGCATTCTGGTGCAGATACAACCGCATTTTATCAGAGGCTTTGATTTTCAGTCTGATATAATAGTTTTTTGTTATTGCTTACCCATGACACACTATGACACATCTGCTTTGCATTTTAGTGGCTCACGTCATATCAAGATACTTGGCTTTAAATTCATACGGCACCTGTTATGTATGTGATACTCTAGTTAACATGTTTTGAAAAAAATAGAGAATAACCATCTCTATACAGGAGACACTATACATATATGCCGCACGTAGGTGGCACTGCTACAGGATTTAAATGTTGTGGCAGTCATGGTGTTATGTGCTTCTTGGTTCAAGAGATTCCAGCAGCAGAACTGACAAATCATGCTCCTAAGTTCTAAACTAAGTTACTTCTTGCATATAACAAATAAATTATATCAATTTGTATCTTTTTGTGGTGTAGCCATCTTGAAAAGAAAAATAAAATAAAATAAAATATAATATATATAGTATAGTATATTTATATACCATATACCGTATTGCAAGTTAGTGTTATCTTTTTAAAATCATGACTAGAGCAGCTGGATTGCCTTGGACTGAAAATGGCCACAGACGAAAGATAAAAATATGACTGGTAATGTCATATTCAGATTCAGGTTTGTTTTGGTCTTGGTTTCTCCTGGGTTTGGACTTTTGATGTTTTTGTTTTCCTCATCTGTGCTCATTTATATTATTCTTTGTTTTCTGTCAGTTTTGCTTATATTCCCATGAGTCTTTCCTGAGATGTTTTTATCGCTTATGTTTTTGTGTTAGTTTACTCTTTGTAGAGTAATTGATTATTTCTGTAAGAATTATGTTTTGCAAGTTCCCCAGTTAGTACTTTCCTCTCCTTTGCCCCTCCTGCATTCCATTTCTCTCTCCTCACCTTTTCTGCCTGGTTTCTTTCAGCTGCATCCTGTCAGTAATCAGCTACCTCCACAGTAATCAAATAGTATATTAGCTTTTAATTTTTCAGTCACTGACCACTGGTTTCCACTGTTTACTGAGCATTACTGGTTCTCGTGCATTTCACTTTCCACCACAGAAAAGACTTGCCAGTCATGAGAAGTATGTAAGGAGGAAATTGTCGCTCATAAAAGTCAGAAGACATTTTGCTACATTTTTCTGTCAGTTGCCTGTTACATAAA
The DNA here is from genome assembly GCF_001443285.1 of Poecilia latipinna. Lineage (NCBI taxonomy): Eukaryota > Metazoa > Chordata > Actinopteri > Cyprinodontiformes > Poeciliidae > Poecilia > Poecilia latipinna. The sequence continues at coordinate 30,132 of NW_015112741.1, forward strand.
CTAAGAGTTCAATGTGTAGCCAATAGATCAATAGAAGCTGTCATTTCTGATTGTCATCACCTATAAATTTACCCATATGGCTATCAGCCTATTTAGCAAATTGCTCCAAAACCTTTTCAGCACAGCAATGAACTGATAGCTTGGAGCCAGGGTAAATGGATTTTTTTTTTTTTTTTCGTACTTGTGTGATTGGAATCTCTCACAAGAAGCCAGTCTCCTAAAAAGGAAAGTCAACCTACCCACCAATTCAGGATTATGGACACTGGCTGTGAATATGTGGATAATAAAAACCCCAAGGTCCAGATACAAAAAACGGTAACACTTTATTTGAAGGGGGGTGAATAAGACTGACATGACACTGTCATAAACATGACATAACACCTGTCATGAACATGAATAAGCCTTCATGAATATTTATGACTGTTGTCATAAAGCGTCATTCGGTAAATTATGACACTTTTAATACAAAGTTGACATTATTCAAAAATGTCTTTGTTATGACAACTTGACATAAACCAAGAAATAATTACTGATATAAATTTGTTATAAAAGTATTATTGATTGCACATTAAAAATTAGGTAACTTTATGTTATTAAAGGTAAAGTTTAAACAGTAATGATTTCCTGGTTAATGTCAAGTTGTCATAACAAAGACATTTTGAATAATGTCAACTTTGTATTAAAAGTGTCATAATTTACCGAATGACGCTTTCTGACAACATTCATAAATATTCATGAAGGCTTATTCATGTTCATGACAGGTGTTATGTCATGTTTATGACGGTGTCATGACAGTCTTATTCAACCCCCGTTCCAATAAAGTGTTACACAAAAACCTATCCATCCTCAGAAAAAAGTGGAATAACACATTTACTTCTGACAAGATGGTATTGTTGAAAAGAGGAAAAGGGTGTAAAATTGGCTTCTTTATCTCTGTTATGTTATAACGTTATTACCTCATCAAAAACATGGTTGGAGTGTGACTGTGATACTTTCATGCAAGTTTGAGAATCTTTGATTCTACAGAGGCAACCATGCAGAGGTTCCAAAATGCTTCTTCTCACAAAACGCTGCTGTAGCTGAGAATAGCTACTATTGTTAATGCCTATGTATATGTCTACATGTTAGATGTATGTTGTACCTTGAGCCAATGGAAGCACAATAATTAATCTGAGTTAAATTTTACTTGGCGATAAAATGACAGCTTACTGTGAGAGTAAAGAGTTAAGACTCCAATGTGCTTTGGGAAAACTAAAAGTCATGTGAAAGCTGCTTTCCTGGGTGTAAAAAAAAAAAAAAAAAAGGTAGGACACATTCCTTCCCTTTTTTCTACAAGTTGGAACACACACACTGACACTAGTCCACGATCACAAACATGCATACTGTATGGAGCGCATGCTCACTGTTGTCAGTAAGCACATTCTGTACCTAGATGCATAGCTATGCATAGATAAATTCATCATGGTGAGAGATTATGCTGCTTGCTGTGCTGGGGATAACTACATGCCTCATTCCTCATTTGTACTTTATTTTCTACTAAAAATAAGCACAAAAATAAATAAGTCTCAGCTCTAAAGAGACCTGAGCTGTTGGCGAGGCTCTGCGAATTCAGATCGACAGCTCAGGACATTTTCAACAGATTGGAAGTCGCATCTGCTCTAGGGTCAATTTAATTGTGAATATGGCTTGTCATTTCATTACGCTATAGTTGAGGAGCATTGCATGACACGTTGAGGACAACCTAAATGGAGTAAGTTGATATGACAAATGCAATTCAACTCGAAGGACTTGTGTTAGAGGCCTGATAAAATAAAAAAATAATAAAAAAATCTCGCTCGAATGTGCCCTCAAGTGTTATGATTGGCAAATGGTGTGTGGGAGTGCATTTCCACATCAGCAGGATCCTGGTTATGGTCGATGGGGAGAATGAACAAGCCTGGTAGCTAGACTGCCTTTCCATGTGAACTTATTTAAGCATAGACGTAATACCAAGCTAATGTCGTTTTTCCAGTTTCATGTGTTCCGTTCATAATTGTGTCATACCTGTTTGGTCCCTGTTGGTGTATACATAAATAACTTATAAAATCTGCACAAATCCTTATTTCTTAGGACATTCTGCCTGATGTTCAAAGTAATGCATATGAGCGGTAAATCTGATATATGCTCGGCCCACAAATGTGTCTGTTGCCATGGAATTTGCTGCCTCGTAAGGTTGAATCAGTAAGAGACTGTGAAGCAAGCCACATTGTTTCTCTGACCTGACAAAGTATTTTTAATCTATAAACTCACTAAATAGTAAGCAATAATGGGAAGAAGTGTAAGATGAATGCAAAAATAAAAGGTCAGTTGTGCAAAATGCAATCCTGATAAACCACGGTGCACTTTTCTAAAAATTAGCATTAAAGCCAACATAGCAAAGACAAAAATTAAAGGTGTGGTTAATGTTTTAAATTATAACGTAATTTATTTTACTAATGTAGCCTCCCCATTTGTTGTCTCACCTTATCTGCCTCTTTGTTGAAAATCTCCCAATTGAAAAATGGAATTCCTTTCATTGACTAAAATGTAGAACAGAAAGACTACAAAGTAACAGCAAAAAAAGAAGGAAAACACAGGTTTTGAAACACAAGTTGAATGTACAATTTAAAACAAACTTCCTCAAAACGATTGTACGCTATAAATATGAACAAATAGTGTGTGTATAATCATTATTCAACAGTTCTGTCTAGAGTCGTAGCATCATCGTGGCACTTTGTACATGTATTTCTTTGGATGAAATTAATATTATGTGTGTTGTGTTTTTGAAATAATTTTGATTAATCAAATCTTCATGGTGCGGTCCCCCTTTTTGACTTCTTGATGTTTCACAAAAATAAAGTTTATGTACTCGACGATTTTATAGTCTTCTATTTAATAAATTACAATATTATTGAAAAGATGATTAATTTCAGTTGCTCAATTCACTGAGCAAAACATATTTTATAGAATAATTACATAGATTTACAGAAATATGGATTGAAATTAATGTTTAATACCCACTTAAAGGTTGTTTTACATTCCTTTTAATATTACAAATTGCCCTCATTGAAATGCATAATTAATTTATTTAAAATAACCGTAATTTGACATATACACCTGTTGGGAGAGCCTTGTCTACACATGCTTACATTCCTATCTGACTGATAGGCGGGGGTGTTATAGCTATGAATAATAGTTTCACTTACACGTTATAATATGTTATGTTTTTGAAATGGATTGCATAATACACAAACAGTAAACTCAAACCAAATCTCAAACTCCAAAATAGGAGAAGCCATTACCAAATTACTTCACTACCAGTTAAAATACTTTAGTCAAATAACTCTTTTACAATATGAACAAATAAGAACAAAACTAAAACCAGTAAGAAATAAATTGATGCAGCGATGCCATAGTTCAGTTTGAATATGTACGTTTAAGAACAAAGTTTTGGTTTAACAAATTGGAATTGGGTCACATTAGCTCTGAAAGTTGTATGCACACACAGCTCCAATCTTATTGTTTTGTCAACAAGCCATGGCAGAAACTTAATGAGTGGACTATATGGTGGTGGAAAACAATTAAAGATTCACAAGAATGAGAATGAACTGCAGGCATGATGATGCTGTTCATCTGAACAAAACAAAGAAAATAGCAGCAATTTATGGTAATTGCTATTTAGCACCTCCTTTAACTATAACATGTATTTTTTAAATACTTTTAATATAAGTATTAATGTCTATATAAATGCTGCTGGTGTGCAAACACCACAAGAACCAAATTATCTATGAAGTAAATAAAAATAAAAGGAGATAAGCTCACATTGCAGTGGTAATGCGACTCTGGGGAAGCGTTTGCTTGGACTGGTGCCATGGCAGGCATAAGGAGCTAATGTTTCTAATGCCGTCTTCTCTCAGGACAGTAAAGGGGAAACTGCTTAGATTTTTTTATTTGTTTTAAAGGTTTTTTTTTTCAACTACAGTGGCTCTTATTTGACACTGATCAGACACGGAAAGCAGGTCATGAGAGAGGAGGAAGCCATTCAGTAAAGGTTTGCGGACCGGGACTTGGACTTGTGACGGCCATGCCGATGACTAAAACCTCCACCCTGCAGTTCTACTGCCATCTGCAGAAAAACACTGCTCCAGTTAAGAAATCACAGCCAAAAGGAAGGTCTTGTATACGTGCTGCTCAAGTTTTGGCTTGCTGTAGCTGTACTAAAAAGAAACAGCTTACCGTTATCTGGCGTCTTCTGTGGTCATGCCATCTAACCTGCACATTGCCGGTAGGCCCTGCTGTGAGGAAGGAGCTGTATTACAGCAATAAGCAAGGGGAAGGTGTGAGCAGTGTGCACACAAGCGTGACCGATTAATCATATATTTCATGAAGACAGAATCAAAAAAAAAAAAAAGACATCTGCATATCATTTTTGAAATGAGACAAAATGACATTTAGTTCAGCCAATAAATGGGTAAATGTTGCAGAAATACATTTGTGTATTTTTTTTGTGTGTGTGCTTGTCAGTGGTCTGGCATTCGGTTTGGAAACATGTGCAAAGTGTAGGAATGCATCTGTGGAGAATCACTCCCATCTCCACGACCTTATTTCCTGACCCCTAGCCTACCTTTAGAAAAGGAAGCTTTAAGTGTATAAAAGCACCCGCTCCAAGAAGCAATTCTGTTTTTTTCCCAGTTTTTCTCTTTCTTACTGTGCTCCCACTGATACTGAGCCCCATGAAATCTACACAGCTTTCGAATTAAATGTGAATGAAGAGTATGTTTCCTTAGGATTTCCAGGCATGATGGGTAAAATCCCATAGCAAATATGACTCTGGAACCAGCAGTATCTCTCATGCTGTAAGCTGGGAAATAGTCCACACTTTTGCACTTTATATATCCTCTTGACGAAATCTGATCCACTGCGAAGGCTTATGGAAGGTGTCAGGAGAGGTTTTCGTTTTAGCAGTCCACAAATAAATGAAAAATTGTCAAAAATATGGAGCTTACACCAAAAAATTACAGGTCATGGCTTTTTTTTTTTTTTTTTTGCTTCAGCAAAATATATTTTCATTTTTTAAACCATTGTATCTGAATGCTCTATTTTTATGGAGATATTAAAATGCATAGTTCTCTATAATGTATACAGCAACAAACAATCCAATTTATTTATAAAAATAAATGCAGTTTTTGGTATATGCTGGATATGCAATTGTTTATTTCACTGAAAACATTAAATTCTCTTTCTGAGCACTGCTGAGATAAGAACTGATGTTAGTCAGACCAACAATAATTTTTCAGAATGTCACTGTAGAAATGCTATGAAATGTGTATATCAGAGAATACAAAAGGCATTTGACTGTTGCTTTCAAAGAAGAATAAAACGTAAACTGTTATGCCAATCATTCCCTAATACTCTAAAGTGTGATTGTAGAAGGCAGAATACTTTTGTTTGAAATTATTAGATAATGTGTTGTGGCAGTCTGACTTAATGACTGTAACAGAGGGAGACAACATGAGTTGGTAGATATTTAACTAAACCAAAAAGTTGTATGTTTGATCAATGCTTAACTAAACTTAAGGATCAAAAGGTTGTCAGGGTAAAATTCCAGGTAAACACTGAAAAGCAGGTCTGAGTAGCCTCCACTTGGCAGGAGCACACCAGGCCCAGGTGCGACTCGTACCGCTGATGGCATGATCCAACCTGGAAAAGAAAACGATAAGAAACCCCCTACCAACCGGGTCATCACAGCTGGAGATAACTAGCTCTTTTCTGTAAATAAGCTGAATTCAAACACAAAGTTTACCTTTTCAGAACATTTGAAACTGCTTTCACCCCCATGGGCTGGTTTCCTCATATCTTCAACTAGTATGTTCAAGAAAAACAAAAAACAACAACAAAATAAAAACAGTATTTTCTCTGAAAATCTTATGCTATTTATTTATTTTCTCTGTTTCTGCTCTGATGACTTGTTCCTACTTTTCCCATGATGCATCAGATATTTACTTGAGTAAATATATCCATCCACCCATCCATTATCTAACATGATTATCTCTTGTGGGGTGATGAGGGGTGCTGGTGCTATATCTCCAGGCACAACCCCAAGCCATTGAACCTCGGTAGCAGTTCTGGTAGCACTCATATGTCTTTTCTCAAAAGACGACCTCTGGATGTGACGCTGACCATGCACTCAGCTTCTCTGGTTGACCATGGCTAGGCCTAGTCTGAGTGGAACTTGTCCTGTTAATCATCCGTGCATCTTGATTATCTTGCTGCAGCTCAGTTTCAGGATGTTAGCAATCTTCCAGTGGCCAAAGCCTTCTTTTTGTAGAACAACTCTTTTTCAGATCCCCAGAGAGTTCTTTGCCATGAGGTGTATTGTCGAACTTCCAATGACCAGCATGAAATAATGTGGGAGAGAAATTTAACACACCTGCTCCCGAGTCACAGTAGAGACATTGTAACACTAATGAGTCCCATGACAAAGGGGACGGGGAATGGCTAATTGGGTACAATTTAGACATTTTCACTTCAGGCTGTACTAGCTTTTGGTGCCAGGGGTTTAGATATTAATGTCTTTGTGTGTTTATACAGAAACTTTGCATTAGCTGTAGGCTGACTACTTTACATTGTATAAAGGCTCCATATTTTCAGTGTTGTCTGGTGAAAAGACATTAAAAATAGTTATAAAAAAGTAAAGGGTGTACTCACTTTTGTGAGATGGTGTAATTTATTTTACAATTCACCTGGAATATTTGCTACCAAAGGATTAGTCATATTCCCATCTGATCAAAGTATACATTTTCAGGTAACATCTGCTCGGCAAAAAAAGTAATCATTTTTGCCATCAAAAATGATTACTTTTTTTGATGGCAAGGCAACTTTCCAGGAAGAAAACGTTTCTGACTACAAGTTACACATACTTTTTTCTTTTTGAAGACTTTATGTGATAATTTCACATTTATTCCAGTGCACATTTGACTCCACCTTGGCTTCCACTTGTTCCTGATCTTGTTTGTGGAGATGATATGACCACATATCATCTTTGGGAACCAGACCATCTCTGGTTTGGGAACCTCAGGATTTTCTCTTTGCTTTTGACTCCTGATTCTGCTGGCAACCTTATGTCTTGACCTTCAGCACACACTTCTGTAGGTTTCAGGGATGAGAGTGTTTTTTTTTTTTATTTTATTTTTTTTTTATAACTTTGAGCCCACAGCTATCGACTGGAAAAAGGTAAACTGCATCCCCTTGCTGACACTGACAAAGCATCAATTTTTGTGTCAAGTATGCTGTCCAAAAGCAGATTGATAGACAGAATAGGGCTTCATCTGCAGAAAGAAGGCACTGCTCTGGTTCATTGTGGTGAGGTTAGAGCTGAGTAAAAAAGTACACCCTTGATTCACCAGTTTCAACTTTCTCCTATGGTCATGTGATAAAGGTGATGATTTGAGAGGATGGGGTGATGGACGCAAGTGGTAGAGATGAGCTTCCTTCATTGGGAGGCTGGGCTCAACCTTAGAAATAGTGAGGCACTTTGTCACCTAGGGGCAGATGACAAAGTTCTCCTCCACATTGAAAAAAGTCAGTTGAAGTGGTTTGGGCAAAGATAGTGCCACTTGAGCACCTCTTTTCTGATGTTTTGCATGTCCTACTGAGAAGAGGGTTTTTCTTTTTGAGGGAAAGGGATAGGTGGATGGATGGACATTAGAATTACATGTTTATCAACATTGTCACAATTACCACTCTTTTGTCATTGACACACAAAAAACGTAAAAAAAAGAATCAAGAGTCTTGCACCTCTAGTGACCTGAAGCCCATCGTCAAAGTTAATGGGCTAGGTAGGCTTTGTAGATGCAGAGAAACAAAGATTTAATGTTATGAAAAACAGGATCTGACAGCAATGTTTGCTGTAATATATAGGGTATATTATGCAAATCAGGAGTATAAGGACCACCCAAGTAGCCAGACTAATTAAAGAAAGTTAAATAACAGAAGATACAGTGAAATTATTTGCTCCTCTTGGCATTTTTTTTTTTTTTTTTTTTTTGCCGTTTTTTCCAAGTTGAAATTAAAGCTGATTATTTTAGGTTTTGGATCATTTTGTTTACTGAACATGCCTGCGACTTTGAACAGTTCCTTTTTTATTTATTGTGAGGGAGACAGTAAACATGACAAAATTAACAAAACACTCAAGTGTGCATGACTATCAACCCCAATAATGTAAGTACGATGCAGAGCACTTTTGCAGCAATTAGAGCTGCAAGTCAATTTTTGATAGGTCTCCACTGAGTTGCCACATCTTGCCACTGAGATTTTTCCCCGTTCTTCAAGGTAAAACTGTTCCAGCTCCTTCACGTTAGACAGTTTCTAGCTTGAAGAAAACATCTTCTAAACTGGGGAAGAGCAGTCTTAAAGTCTGACCACTGATTCTCAATTGGATTGTGATCATGGCTTTGATTAGGCCTTTCCAATACATACATGTTTTCCCTTAAACCACTTGAGTGTTGCTTTAGCCGCATGCTCATTGTGTTGTTGGAAGGTGAGCCTCTGTTCAACAATATCGATATTGTTTTTTTCTGTTTTTATTGTTTATGAATTAGAATATTCATGCTTATGCTTGATAACTACATATGATTCATTTGAATCACTTTGAGTCCATCTCATCAACTTTCCATCACAGTCAGTTAGAGTAAAGATTTCCTTAGGGAATTAGGCTCAAGCTTGAGTGTGAGAATCATTAGCCAATTAACTTAATCATTCCCAAGCCTTAGAAATGTAACAAGTACGCGGTTACTTGGATTGGATTCCCACTGTTCCTTCCTTCTCCATTTTCTTTTTCCTGACAGCAAAGTGATGCTCTCATCTCTTCACTAGTGGATCTACCACTATGTCCCATACTTCTCACTTTCATTGACAGGCTCTCCTGATACTGACATGCTTATAAAAGCACTTACAGGGTCTGACTTTACAAATCAGGATAAGCAAACTGTCCTTGACTCCTTACTGAATTATCACAGATTCTGTTGTCTTATGAGCTGCTTTTTCATATCCTGAAAATGCATGTCTATCCTTCATATCCATTACCATATGAAGGCACAAGTTTGACATAAAGCACTTTTAACATAATGGCATGTCCAAACAGATGACTGTTAAAGTTTTGCCCTGGTGTGATTTCTATAGATGGTCTCAGTGGAGGATATGCAGCTTGTGCAACACACAAAACTCTATTGCATAGCAGCGTCTTCTGCCTTTTTTTTTTTTTTTTTTTTTTTTTCTTTTTGGAAACAAAAAAATCGGGGGTGGTTTTTTTTAAAAAAAAAAAAAAAAAAACTCTTCC
>NW_015112741.1:42596-45279 GCF_001443285.1 Poecilia latipinna
TTTTTTTTGTACCTTGTGCACAACAGAAACTGGCAGCTGGTTTCATGTAAAAGCAAAGAAAATCAAGCTCTTCCCATCACATGCTCTAAAATATTCTTCTGGTCATCCAAACCACTCAGACTTTCCTCAAATGGCTTATGCAGGTGTCTGTGGAATATAACTCACATTCACAGTCGTACAACTCAGCTTACCACAAATCAATACACAATACACATCAATACAGGTTGGCATTCTGCCATTCATCTGCATATCTGTGAGTATGATATTTCTATTTCTGAAACCTGCACAGTATTTATACGTATATTATACACACACAAGTATACACCCACACACATGCACACACATAGGCCAATAAAGGCTATTCTATTAAGCAAAGAAGCTCCCTGAATCTAACAGTGAAGATGGGGTTTATTTTTAGGTGTTTCTTTGCAAGTGTCTCTTCAATTTTCCTTTTCTTAATGTATAGCGATACAACGCATTCAAAAGTACTACTCCAGTCATATATAGTCTTATTCAATAATTAGAATAGTATTTAGAAGTTCATTAATTTCATGTCTTCAATTCACTGAGCAAAACACATTGAATAGAATAATTACACAACCTTTCTTTCTGTTATGATTTTCCACTTGCAACTTATGAACACACGAAATGAAGAACGTGAATATTACATCAAACCAATAAAATACTTATTACACAAATGTGGGCTTAATGAAAAGTATGTTTCGGTAACATACTTTTCACGTTACTACACATGAAAACTGTTCATTTATATGTCATTTAATGACTGCTTCATTGTCATTTTATTGTCAAAGTTGACTTTTAATCTGACATGAGTCTCATTTCAAGAGATATTTGAAATCATTAAATGACTGTAGGTTTTTTCTGGTGCTTCAACAATATTGAAAACTTAATTTCATTAATTAAAAAAAAAAAAAAAAAACTGAAGCCCTAAGTTCTCCTAATCACTATCCTGCCTACTTATTTGTTTTCTGCTGAAAACTGACAATTCAATTCAACAGTGGCATAGACATATAAGCTGTAAGTCATGCTCATCAAAATTAACAGATTTTGGTGTTAATTTGTGGTATGCTTTTAAATCAAATACTAAACACACCACTTTGTATAATGAATGTATGCATGAGTTTCCTTTTAAATTTAATTACTGAAATAAACTTTTCAGTGATATTGACATTTTTCAGGTCTACCTGTGCTATTGAGCCCATTACATGTTACTGAATCACTTGTCCTCCAAAGTAGTGGAGTTGTACGTTTCATAGACAGCATATGCCAAGGCAACTTACTATAACCTCTAGACAAAGTTATTTAGGACCTTAAATTCTTAAATATGGAGTTACATGTTCAATGCACGGATCTCAAAAAGAGTAGCTGGACATACGAGTTTGTAGTATGATAGAAGCAGACGATGTGAGTTGATGGGCTTATCTAAAGCCCACAGTGACCCCTGCTGGACTGGTCAAACTGTTGGACTAAATTGACTTTGTGTTTTGCACAAAATGAGAGAAAAGCAGTGAGAGTGATTCAAAAGTTTGTACATTAAAGCCACTTTATTTAAGAAAGACACCAGAAGGGATAAGTACACTTCATTAGAATCCAGTTAACTGTTTAATTTGTACTGTTGATGATGGGTATGTAATTAACACATTCACTTCTAACATTTGATTGCTTTATTTGAATTTCAATGAGTGAAGGATATTTAGGGGTTTTAGAAAAGGTGTAGTGATGTACAGTAATAAATTGTAGTATGATGTATTCTTCCCAAGGATAATAATACATGTTAACATTGCTCATGATGCTGCTCCTGTCAATAGAAAAAGTTAGAAAGAAATGGATAAAAAGCTCAAGGTTGCAAATTTAAACAGAAGAAACAGACACTATAGTATATGAATGGTGATTGTGATTATCCATTGTGATTAATTTGTATCACAAAGCATGTTATATATATTTTTACCTAAAATGCATTAAAATGGGAAAATCAAGAAATGAACAAATCAAAATAGTCTTTGAGGAATGGAAATATTACAACATTCAGTTTCTTTGCAAATTGGTCTTTCTAAAAGAGCACCATAATCATAAAATGATGATCATGATGGGAAAAACACATTCCTTAAACTGATGAATAATACATTGGTCTTACAAGTGTGAAAAGCAGCAGCATGTCTTATCACTGCAATACTTCATTTCTCAAGTGACTGCAAGGTCTCTAAATATTGACATCACTGAGTAACTTGATCAGATGTGGTTTGATTTGTTGCCAAATTTGTAATTTTGACACCTGTTGCGGTAAAAATGGGTGTTTTTACCCCAATAGAGTTAGCCGTTTTTCTCCACAAATATAATTCTAAAATGTTAACATGAAATTCAGAAGAAAAATCAACAGACATGTAAAAAAACTTAGCAAATAAAAAAGAAAAAAGAGCTTAAATCATCCACAAACTGCTAGTACGTGATGATCATAAGTAATTTTTGACTAACTCTGTCGCATAGTTCATCTTCAAATCTTGAACCTGCACAGTTAACCTCTGTTATTTTCATACGTTTTCAATTAAACTCCTATGGTGTGAATTTTATATCAACTGAGATAAATGATGACATAGCAAATACAAATTTTCTCTGCTCTACCTCGAGATGACCATTGTTATAAGTTGTTGCTATATATATATAT
>NW_015112741.1:50715-63361 GCF_001443285.1 Poecilia latipinna
AAAACTTAACTGAATTGCTTACATTTTTATGTTGCATATTTTCCATGTTTACATATATTTCACATCTCTTTCTAGCAATTTTTGTTGGGTCAGGCAGACAATAAATAAGCTTTACTGTCTCACCTCTCTGCGAGTACAGTAACCTAAGCAGATAACATTATGTTGCAGTGTGCATGCAGTGTTGCTGGTGAGATAAATTCATTCTCTGGGAGGATCACCCAGTTTCCAACATAAGGCTATTGCCCATTTGCACGTTGAACTGAACTTGTACAGTACATACACCGACAGAACATCATGTGCTGTTGATTAAACATTAAGAATTGTCAAGCAAACGGGTCCACCAGCTGCAATGTAGTTAACATTTAGATCACTCAGCTTGCTACTGTAATAATATACATAGTTACATATACAGATCAGTTTAAGGGGCGGGATATGACTCCCTATTTGAAAGCAAACATTTGAACATCTTTTTACATCAGGTTAAATGAACACTACAACAGCAGCAGAAAAATATCCAAATTCTCATTACCTCCACACTCACAAATTACGTGCTTTGTGTAAATTAACTACATTATTTTCTCTGCAGGGTTTCTTAAAAGGTTGTTTGGCTCGTAGCTCCTAATATTCTCTTTAATCGGAATTTAGAATAGCCTTCTAAAAAAAAAAAATCAAAGAGTTGCCAAACTATTGAAGATTTAAAGTTTTTCTGCATTTTCAGAGTTTCAAAGTTCTGGAAAAAAAATGTTCTTGATTTATTTATTTATTTTTTAACGTCAACATAGCAAAACAGAGGAAAAAAGGCAGAAAAGCTCAGATGACAGCAAAAGCAAGAAAAATCTCAATTTATTCTCCTAACACCTGCCATCTGTCCAGTTTTGTCGGCTGTCCCCATCAGTCATCCTAAAAATCTGCCAGTCAGTAACAGGAAAAGCTAAAGTGCAGTCGGTTGTCTTTAAACAGCAAGACCTTTGTTGCACAGGTAGCTTGTTTTCTGCTAAAATGCCTGTACTGATGAACCCTCGGAGGCTGAATGTCATTTAAAAAACACCATCTACTTATCTTGTGCATTTGAGTGGCACTTCAATTATGTCTTTGCCTGGCTAAGGTCTGTGCACCATTATTCAGCATGATCTAAATTTAAATCTACAGCACCTCCAACATGTGACACTTCTGCCTTGAAAGAGGTCAGACACGCTGGCATGAATAACTTTCATTAATTCTGACACGTAGCTTTTCTGAGTAAGAAATCATCCCATGAAGCTAGTTATCGCCGCACTTGCTGAAAAGCTGGGTGTCAGCTATTTCAACGTTCATTCATGGTCTCACTTTTAAAGAAGACAAAATTATTTCAAACATAAATAGTCCTTGACAAGAGCCGACCAAGCTAACATATTTATGCTGGCTTCTGCTGTAAAGTATATAACTTATCATTGCACAGATTTCAAAACTCTCACTTAAGGGCTATACGTTATTTTGGTGTGATTGAACATTTGAGTTATTCTTCTTGTCACCGAGGACTGTGCAATTTGTCCTGTCTTTGGTTGTCTTACCCCTCTTGAAGAGGGAAAAACACATTAATTTTCACCAGGAACTGATGGATTGTGCTCACCTTCAAGTTGTTGTCATTATTTATCTTTTTGTCCTGCACACTACATTTTCATCAAACCGCTCTCTCCTATTATTTGCCTCCATGTATCCCTCAATCGAAAGAGCATGGTGTAATGAGACACTTACAATGAGGACAGATGTAATTCACACTGTTGGACTGTATTTATTGGACAGTCTTCGCCCCCCTTCCCTCCGTATCCCTTCGAAAACATCCTTAATGTGAGCAATCTGATGTTCACTCATCCATCTTTATAAAAAAGATACATCAGTGAAGCTTTTAATATCTTTTTACATCCTATCAGATTGCACCAGCTGTCCAATAACACACAGCAGCCTGTGAGATGCATTGTAATCAAGTTAGCAATCCTTTTGTTCAGGCAAGGTAAAGATATTGTGCATATTTTAGTAAGAAGGAGAGCCATTCCTTTTAATGCAAGAAAAGGCTTACAGACTTTCCTTTCTTAAATTTGGATGAGGTAGAAATACTGAGAGTTTTGGCTGGCATTCATATAATCTATCTTTTTATATATAAAATGTTATTTAGCACAGTACAATTTAAATGAAAAGGAAAAATGCTGAAGTACTTATTTTTAGAGTAACTACTTCAGAAAATGATAAAACTGCTGAAACACTGAGTTCCTTTAAATCAAGACTAAAATCCCTTTGTTTAGTGTTGCCTTTGAGTTATAACAGGAATATAATTGGTCTTTATTCCAGTATTTTATAATGATGATTTCTGACGAAATTTGAAAAACACAATGTTGCTTGCTTGTTTATTCTTTCATATTTCCGTCATTTAAAATACCTTGAATTGCCTTGTTGCTGAAATGTGCTATTCAAATAAAATAGCTTTCCTTTAAAAGTGTACCACATTCATTAAACAGTGTTAGTTTAATATGCTTTGTTTAATAGAACTCCTGTTCTTTATTATTTCTGAAAAGCTTGCCACAAACTAGCTGGAGAGGTTAGCAGAGGCTGTGGTGGTCTATGGCTAACACTGCTTCAGTCCCAGTACACTCACTCCTCACAACTGCAACAGGCAACAACTCACTCCTGACACATCAGAGAGTCTTTCCCCACACAGGGTCTCAGTTCTGTCACATGTACTTATCTTTTTAGCATGCGGACATAATCAAGCCTGCAGCTTACTGCACTCATTGTGTCATAACTTTGCTAGCCTGATTTGGCAAGTAAACCAGTTCATTACATAATGAAACAGCCAAACCTGATAAGAGAAAAACTTGTAAGTATTTTATTTACATCCGCAGTAAGACGACAGGCAAATGCAGATGTTTTAAAAATCTGAAAAGGACTAGCAGTGCCTGTTGTACACTTACAGTGACTTGGTTACCTGAACACACAGTTTTAAGTATTTCACACTCAATTAAAGGTTCTTTGTTTTTTTTTTTTGTTTTTTTTTTTTTTCAAAGACAGCACTGTATTCATCTCTTTCCAAATTCCAGTCAACTTTGACCAGTTCCCTCTCATTGCAACTGAATACAAGGATCTCCCCCATCATGATGCCACCACTTTGTTTCACACTGGGGGTGATGTGTACAGGATGAAGTGTAGTCCTGGTGTTTTGCATGATAGGTCAAATATTTTGGTTTCAACTTACCAGAGCACATCTTTCACAATGTGGTTGGTGTGTCCTCTACAAGGCTTGTGGGTAACATCAAATGGGTGAAAAGTATTAGGGCAACAACAATAAAGCCTTCTAACATCATTAGCTTGAATGGTATGAAAGCCCTCTCTCTTCTCTCAGTGAAACATAAAATAAAATGTTATAAATGAAATCTAGACCCTAAAGCAAAAATAAAAAAATTAAAAAATTAAAAAAGTCAGATTTTCCATAGATTTACTTGGCCAACCAGTGCCATATATACCAGACATCAGTTCATTTATTTTGATCCTACCCCTACAATCCTCTGTACGGCAGATTATTGTGCCTGTCTGCTCTTGATGAAATACAAGGATAAAATGAGTTAAAGCTTCAAGTATTTCTTCTGAATGCTTATGAGTAAGGCTGGTCTATTACCATGTTTATATGACAGCCACCCTCTTGTAAACTTTCCTAAGCGGAACCAGAGGCAGCCAGCCTATAAAACATGCTGACCATCCCAGATCCAACTATTTATGAGAATAAAAACAACAGGCCTTAAATCAGACCTCAAGGGGGCTCGAGGATGATAGAAACAATTTTGTTCCCAACCTTTCACAAGTGGACATATTTGCAGTGGTTTAATGCATTCAGTATGTGATGTGTTACTTGGGTCGCAAAGAATTTGCTAGTGTGGGTTTTTTACACATTATTTTAAATGTATGGTGTTTCATAAATCAGATCTTAACAGCTAGCTCCCAGTTTGAGAGTCTATGCTAAAGCTGTGGGATTGCAAATTCACATATATCAAACTGGTGTGCACTGAAGTGTCTTTGGCTTTGCCAGTGTATTTACTTGGCACTTTAATTATTCACAGTTCTGCTCTCTACTCATCAGACTGACTTTTGTGTAAAAGAGATTGAACAATACGGTCAAGTCTCAAAGTAGCTTTTGCCCTGGAGGTGCAAAAAAAAAAGTCAACTTGAGAGTCTTCTTCTTGTCTTTGTTTTCTATGTCTTGGTGGAGAACAATCAGAGGTGTGAGGAGAGAAAAAAAATGTTTTATGGTGAGAAAAACAGAGCAAAAATTGGTTAGTGATAGGTGAATGAAACAGATTCTTAAAAGGATAGATTTGATGTTTTGAAATG
This sequence comes from Poecilia latipinna, assembly GCF_001443285.1. Classification (NCBI taxonomy): domain Eukaryota; kingdom Metazoa; phylum Chordata; class Actinopteri; order Cyprinodontiformes; family Poeciliidae; genus Poecilia; species Poecilia latipinna. Next base: position 55,072 of record NW_015112741.1, read on the forward strand.
GGTAATTGAGAGAGCATATGACCAGTTCATATCATCATTGCAGCTAGCTAAAGCTGTCATACCATCTTCATGTTGATGAAACAGAGATTAGTTTTCCTCCCAGCAGCTTGGCAGTGGAGCCAAGAGCAAGGGGGGATCTCTGCCATGTTAAAACAACTCCAATCATTCTAACTGGACGTTAGCTCTAAAACAAATCTTTGTTTCATCAGACTGATGGTGCTCTGAGGAAAGTCCACAGCTGATAAGATATTTACTGCTTGTAACAATGATGGAATGCAGCACACCTCAGGTGAAAATAGCGACTTTGTGCATTGATGTTTCCTGTTGTATGGACTAATATTTTATTTGCATAATGTAGACATTTATGTGATGACTAATACGACAACCATTTAAATATTTGCGTTGATAGGGCGCCCCATGAAAGAAATAGAAAAGACGGCAGTTTGAAAGGGGTTAAAGGTAGAGTTAAAAGTAAAGCAACAATAACGTAATCATTAAAACAGCCAAGAAACGGCACAAGGACAAATTCTAACAAATTAACAAAACAAAGAAATTCACTGGCTCATGGTTTTTATTCTATGAAACCCACTTTTGTAAGTGTGTTTTTTTTTTTTTTTTTTCATTGTAGACCTGACCCACAATTAACTACTGTCAAGTAACAAAATAGAATGCTGTTTAATAGTTTCCATTGAACGGAAGTTATACTGGTAAAACACTGCACCATTTCTTGGTTCCACTTATGATCTAATTGAACTGGCCTTTAGGCTGCATACAATTTTTATTTATATTTATTGATCCACATTTGGAATAATGTTTGTTGCCCTTTTATTAAAATGTTAACCTAGCATGTACTTATATTCATTGTGACTGTCAAAAAGGCAAGTCGGGCATGTCGTAGCTTATAGAGCACTTCCTCTTTTTGTATTCTTTATAGAGAATGAAAATAAGGTAAGGCTGGTTAAACACATCGATCAGTGACTGATTTACGTAAAGCAGGAAGCCCTCTGCTTTGCACCTATATAAATCTCTTCCTTCGTCCCCAGTTATCTCAGAATCAGCTTTACTTCCTAAGTTTGTGCACACAAACGATACATTTGACTTTTGTTTTGATTTCAGTGAAGACATTTGAAATATAAATGTAGCCGGGTAAAAATAATTACTACTTTTAAAATAATGTTATTCACCCTTTTCTTTACTTGATGTGGGTTTCAAAGTTCCCAGCAGATGGCGCTGTTGTGACTTAGTTTGGCAGTATGGCAGCGACATCTCCAGGAAATGCTAAGGAGTTACAGCAATCGTCCATCTCCAAAAATGACAATAATGCGTATCATTGGGAAACGTGTCTGAAATTGGTAAGGTGACCAAAACATAATATTTGATATGGGCAGATAATGTTGCAATAACCCCGATACTGTAATATTGATGGTTGATTCATTTTGTAGAGATGAAGTCAGTGTAGATAGTCCCATCTCCATCAGAAACGAGATGTATGCCAAAATAACCATTCATCACTTCAACGGGGAAATGGGCTACATGGCTATGTGAGTATTTAATAAAGATTATATGAATACTTAACTTGAAGGTTACGGATTCAATGTTGTCTTGTTTACCCCTTTTCGTTAAATTTGTTCAGAGGGAAGATGGAGTATTCTGCATACCCAGTCCAGTCTGAGTAGAATGTCTGCCATTTTCGAATGTCTTCAAGTTTGCTGGTGCAAGAAACACCAAAAGGAATGTCAGGTTGCACTGATTACAGTTTTCTGGCCACCCCCAATGCAACACATCGCCTTTGTATAGAGTTGATCAGATTGTTGATTGTGGCCTGTGATATGTGCTCCTTGTTGGTCCTAATGGACAAACACAGGACTGAATAATGGTGGTGTAGAGGATAGCCAGTGACTTGTGGAAGGTTGCACTTCTCGACTTGCTGCAGGAAATACTCTGATTGTAGGGCTTCCAGGACCCAAGAAAGGGTTGTTCCTAGGGACCGGAAGTGATCCACAGTAGATTCAGTGTTATTGAGAATGGTGAGGGGTGGGTTGTTCTACAGATGTCTATATTTATCTTCTTTTGATCAGGTCAAGCTCCAGGTGGTTCTAAATGGACAAGTGAACCAACTGATCTTCTTCCTGTTTGTTAGGTGGACAAAGCACTATCCTGGATCCCACCAATAACAGTGGTGTCATTTGTGAATCTTAGGAGTTCAATACATGTGTCTGCAGAGGCACAGTGACTTGTGTACAGAGGAAAAGGCTGTGTAATGAATGCACCCTGGGATGTGCTGCTGCCGATGAGCTGGGTGAGCTTACTGTGGAGGATGTTTGGGTTAATGATGTTGAAGGCCAAGCTCATGTCTACAAACTGAGATACAGTTGTGGGTGATCAAGGTGGTGCATACTGTTGTAGAGTGAAAAAATTGATACCTGTCAATCGAGGTACCTTTTACAAACTAAGATTCTCTGTGTTCATTTGGAACTCTAGTTTTATCAGTGTTTATTTTTTTTCCACATTTCTGAAATGTTTCTACCTGTTTAACGATTGTCAATAAGAGTTCAATAAATATATGTTATTTTATTTGTGTACAAAGCTACAGAAAAAAACATATCTGATCAATAATATGCAAATCTATAAATGTACTTTTTTTGTAGTATCCACTTCTTTTTTTATTTATTTATTTTTTATTTTGTCGTTTTTAAACTGATCAAGAGTTGCCTTGAATGAAGACACATTTCTGGCCTCTTTTCCTTGTTACATAAACACAGAACATCACCATTTGGGGTCGAGATTTACACTGACATTTTTTTTTAAATGTCATATGTTGCCTATGTCCTTGTTATAGCTGATTATTCTACCCACATCAGGATTTTTCTGTGCGAGCCATGGTTGGATTATCTACCTAGGAGAGTCTGAATGTGATTGATTGGACACAACACTTGCACAAATGCCAGTGTTGTTTTGCTTAGCTCAGTCATGTTTAAATCAATCTTTTAAATACCTGAATAAATGTTTGATTTAAAATGATTGCACAAGAGAATTTAGATGCAAGTTGACAGGGTTGTTTTAACAGTACAAAAATGTTACTATCAAATGCATCTAATTATGCCCTTCCACAGTATATGCTTTCTTTTGGAGAACTTACTCCAAAATGGGACTCCCTAATTATCCATCCTTTTTTTTTTTTTTTTTTTTGGTAAAATGCAATTACCTGGAGGCAGAGCTCGTTCAAGCAGATGTTACAGCGGTAAGCTTCTTTTTTGTTTCAACTTAAGTAAAGTTAGGGTTGGTTAAAACAAGCAGAATGAAACTGCATGGACAACTAGTTTGGCCAGCGTGTAATTAATTTGCTTTCAGATCCGCACCATCTGGTCCCTCTATAATAGCAGCAATTCTCTTAAAAAGTTCATTTTTCTATTTGAAAGGCTTGTCATGTTAATCAAAAGATTTCATGAAATGTTTTGTCTGAAATATGTTTTGCACTTTGCATCAAAACTGACTCCACCATAAATCAATACTTACCCATTTCACTTGTTGAAAAAGATGTTATTTCATATTATGTCCTAGAAGCTGTATGAATCTCATAATGGTTTGAATAATGAAAAAAAAAAAAAATCTTTTAGCACATACCCTGATGTTTAAAATCACATGGCACAGAGGTGGAAGACCAAGCACAGTCTAAAAAAACGTAAAGAAATGCAAGAAAGCAAAAGGCTATTCAGCAGCTGGAACAAAGGACTCCATTTATTTCAGAAGACGTAGAAGTATAATCCAGTTACCATTTTGGTATTTCTGTCTGTGAGGAACCGAGAGCATTCGCAACTGGAGTGTTTAGGCAGTTATCATGCCCTCTCAAAGCAATGTTCAGTCTCATTACCACTCAACAGCCTTATTAGAGTCCAGCTTTAAACCTCTTACATGACATCAAACGTGTTCCATTAAATTGTGACATCTTGTACAAAGTTGTAGAAGCTATTAAAATGCAACTGTGAGGAGAGTGCCATACGAGTACGAGAAAACCTATTGAATGTTTTCTCTTTTTTTTTTCTAATTATTTCTAAACCTTAATTTAGAAAACTAGAGAAGCTCATGGTGATTGTTAAAAGCTTACCATTTAATACATCCCTCGAGGGAAAGATTTATAGTTAGTAGGCTTTCCGCATTATCATTAACCATAAATATCAAAGTCTCTTGACCCAATCACTTCTGGTGGGGTAGAGCTAATACAGCTTAATTAAAATCCTCTTAACAATGGGAAGTGGTGACCTCTGGAATATGCTGCTTGGCTCATTACAGGCAACAATTCTCATTTATTTTTTAGATGAAGTTCCTGTGCAAATAGGGTACAACTTCAATTTGTTAGAGTGCTGTCTCTTAATTTGAAAAGTATTCATATTAGTTTAACTTTTCTACATTTTATCACATACTACTCATAAACCTCAATGTTTTATTGTGATTTAGAAACATGTTTTACAAAAAAAAAAAATAAAGCTTAAGTTTGGCATTCATCTTTGTTGCCCCCATTTTACCTCTTAAGATTTACTGCAACACTTTTTTTATGGTTTAATCAAATGAATAAGGAGAGTCCACCTTTGTATATAACCTCCATATATACAGCTGTTCTGTGAAAGCCTCAGGTATCTGTTATAAGACATTGGTTAATACACAGCATCATGAAGAGCAAACGGATCAGGGGTAAAATTTGGAGCAGTTAAGAAAAGAGCTAGGTTATGAGACAATATCCTAAGCTATGGAGATCTCACACCACCCAAAAATGAAAAAAAGTCTGGCATAACTGCAAAAAAACCAAGACCTGGCCTAAATTGACACTTAAGGCAAGAAGAGCATTAATGAGAGAAGCAGCTAGGAGCTCTACAGTAGCTCAGTATAAACTGACCACTACAGTCTTGAAACAGGCCACAAAACCTTCAGTTTTGGAGATTCCCTGACCAGTCATCCAGCCATCAAGTGGGAAACTTGGCAAACTAAGTCAAATCCCGACCTTTTTCTAAAACAAATTACCTTTTAGAATAAATTGTTGACTTGCCTACTATTATTTTTTACGTGCTAAAATAAGGAGTATATTTTACATAATTTCTTGAAAAAGAATTAACAAGATCTAGTAGCCATTTTACATAGATTAGTTAACATTATTACACATATTTACACAGTATTTTATCAAGTTATGTTCTATGTAGGGCTACAGAGTGGCACAGTTGGTAGTACTGTTGCCTTGCAGCAAGAAGGTCCTGGGTTAGATTACCGGCCTCCTGTAGTCCCTATCGGCTGGAGGCACAACAATCAATACATACAAATATATTGTATTTAAAAATATGAATAGACTCCATGAATGTGTTCTGTTGAGCACTGCAACTTTCCTTTTTCAAATGGTCCCATAGTTCTGACCTATCTTTATCTGACCTACATTTATAACTTTGCTTATAGTACCATGTCGTCATCAGGGAACACAGGTAGAATATCGTAACAAATATAACCTGCTGCTTAGTTCAAGCTTCCTTTGTTAGAAATTTCCCCACAAACTATATATCACGCATTTGAAACGGGAGGAATGCCCCTAAGCCATTTCAACCATATATCACAAGTAGTCATGACATTTAAATGTCATGTAGGATTAGGCTCTTGCATCACCACCATACCTGAAGCGTCTCCTTACACACCGCTTCATGAACAGAGAGGTGCTCTGTTCTTCGTTATACAAGAGCAAACTACAGTGATCTCAGGAGAGCAGAGAAGAATCCCACATGAGCACCAAAGGGCCCCCTTAGGCAGAGCAGCCAAAGCAGAGCTCACTACCCAACCTGCACCTCTGTTGCTCCTGCCTCCCTACCTTTTTCTGCTGGCAAATGATTTGGAGAGGGATGGATCATGTGGAGCCAAACCCCAGTCATCTGGCAGAGGATCACACAGATGGGCCAGACTGAGCCAGCTGAACCCACAGGCAGCTGGGAGTGATGATGCACAGGATGCTTCCTATCAACAGGATGTACTGTAGAGCAGAAGCTTCACAGGCTGACACACCAGATAGAGCCACTAAAGGGGAGGACTGCAAAGAAACCAAATGGGGGAGGTGAAGGGGCGGAGCTCCAGCATGGAGAGCACAATCACCAGGGCAAATGGAGAGGGAAATGAGGGGAGAAAAAGAAATGAAGCAGTTTTGTGGGCATAAGAACAGCATACTGTATGTAAGCTCAAACATTTCGGGTTTAGTGTTAATTGATTAAATTGACATAGGAGATTATACATCTTTATAAAGTGATGAACGGTATTTATTAAGAAATTAGTTGGACACATGTTTTTATTATTATTATTATTTTGTGATATACAGTCGGTGGAGATGGGGGACGGTGAGAAACATGGCCATATATTACTGATGTTTCTTAGGTCTGTCGCAATAAGCAATGAAACAATTAATCGCATAATAAATTAAAACAAACTTAATTATTTTCATTTGCATGATTTATTGTTTTTCTCTTTTCACTCTTTTACTACCAAAAACTGGATGACAAAAGTCTTCAGTCTTGTGCATTGTTCTGCACTAGACCCTCTTTTGAAGGAAAAATTTGTTCGCAGAGTCTTAATTGATTTTATTCTGGTTTCTGTTTGATTTATTTGGGATATTTAACATGTCTTCCATTTCCATTGTTAAATGTTCACTAGAACATTTAACAATGTTCTAATGATATTTGAGTGTTTGAGTATTTGAGTGTTCCTTCATTATTATTCCATTTCCTTTACTACTTGAAAATGGTCTCAAAACAACAATCTTATTGTTTATTGCAATAAATTATGGGACAATTTATCATTCAGCAAAAATTGTTATTGTGGCATGCATAATGTTAGTAAAATTTTACTTTGATACATGATTCTTATTCTCTGTTTGTAATGAATATGAACTTGTCACATTTTAGTGATGGTTGATGTTGGATATAAATGCAGAGAGACAGAGGTGGCAAGTCAATTTTAATCAAAAAATTATGAAAAAACTAATTTACAAAAACCACAGGGACCCAGGGCAGAACAAAAAGTTATCCACAACAAAACCAAGCCAACAAAGAGATTCAGGGAGTAAACGGGGTAAAACGGGAAAGTAACAGAAGGAACCAGAGAGGAGTGAATGAAAGAGATGTGATAAAATTGCCAAATAACCTGTGAAAAGACGGTCAGCAATTTTAAGAAACACCTGCTACAATGCCAGGAGTTTTAAAATTAATAACTGTGAAAAGAATGCAAGAGTAAACAAATGGAAGTGAACACAGATTTATTAATTTTTGTTAGAATCTGTACTAATTTTACATTTTTAATTGTCTTTTGAGAGTCTCATGCCTCACTTTGTATGAAAACCAAACTTCCTGACTGAATTAAAAATAATCTTAAACCTATGAAGCAGGCTATTTGATGCTATTGACTAAAGTGTAGATTGGTCAAATCTGGACTAGAAAATGATTAAATTAAAATTTGAAGGTATAAAATATGTTTTAAAACAGTTTTGATTTAAAAAGATCGGGATCCACATTTTTCTCGATAATACAGACAGCAAAAGGAAGGTCTCAACTAGGGTAGTTTTCGTGCAAAAACCCTCACTGACCAATACTGGACAGAGCGACAGACTGCCAGCTACAGTGCCCAATGTGTGTCCTCCAACACAGGGCATGCAATTATCTGGCCTCAACTGCATGTTTCTGACAACATATTACTGGAGCTAAGTGTATCTTTCTGAAAGCCAATGGATCTGCAGTACGGTCTAAGAAAAATTATAAATGTAGCTGTTGTTACATCTGAGGTGGTTGGGATTGGAGGTCAGGCTAGAGATGGGTCAGTAACTTAATCCTTTTTAAATAATTGTGCATATCTTTTAACATACTGCTGAGTGTTTTTGAAACTTAAAAGGGGTTGGCTCCTTCCCGTGTTTCTGAATACTCAGGTCTGATAGGCTTCTAAGGCCTATCAGTAAACATTTTCCTATTTATACCCAGAATCAACTTGAGATTAGCTCCTGGTTCATATATTTAGGTTCTGTCATCTGACCTCAGATCAGTGTCTGCAGTGTCTAGTTTAAAAGCAAACTCAAAACATACACATATTGTAAAGTGTTTAGTTTGGATAATATATTTAATTTAGCAAATGTTTTTTTTTATTTTTTTTATTTAGCTATTTTTACTTGTTTGTCTGATTTTTTTTTTGACTTTTTTGATTTTTTTTTTTTTTTTTTTGGGGGGGGGGGGTTCTTCTAGAACAAAATTAACAAAATTCATCCCCGGAAGGCATTTTAAAATTT
>NW_015112741.1:66425-114527 GCF_001443285.1 Poecilia latipinna
TTTTTTTTTTTTTTTTTTTTTTTTTTTTTTTGTTTTTTTTTTTTTTTTTTTTTTTTTTTTTTTTTTTTTTTTTTTTTTTTTGGGGGGGGAGGGTTCTACTACATCTCAATTACCCAAATTACTCCCGGTAAGCCTTCTTAAATGTTAAGCCCTGGCCCTTCAATACAAAGAGGAATAAGGCTCCCCATTTTATTTTAACCAAACATATCGGGAAATGAGAAGGTATTTGAAGTAATTTTGACCTATTCAGATATCTGTTTAAGCACAGAAAGACTCTAAAGTGAAAAGAACATGTTGTCATTTTCTAAAAGAAAAAAAAATAGTTATTTTAAAGAGCCATCATATAAAATGATGATACTAAATATTTGTCCTCCTGTTTTTCTTTCCTCTTTGAGTTTTTTATTTGCCATCTTTGTTTGCTCAGTTCCTTCCAGAAACCATAGCTCACATCACCTAGATTTCTCAAGAAACCTATTGCAGTTGTCCTATTTATATGCAGAGATGACAGCAGAAAAGCTTAGTTATTACAAATAGCACACATTTATAGAAGAGATGGCACTTTAGGCATATTTCTTGAATATAATCAGTTGGTGATAATCATGCATTCAAGGAGTTTATTATGATTAAGTGGTTTAATTTGCTTTTTGGTGCAGCTACATTCCCCCAAGCTGCCTTGTTTACTTCTACTTGATTAGGTAATTCCCTTCATCTTCCTGCAGAATATTTGACTCCACAGAGATTGTAGCTAGGTAGGTGTGGAATATGTGTAGAGAGAAATGCCAATAAGTATATACAGTGCAAACCTTTGGTGAAGATAGTTGTTGCTTGTGCTGTGATAGATTCTTGAAATAATGATTACATGCATGTAAATCCATCAGTATTCTTTACCTGTTACATTAGTAGAGTGCTACAACAGCGACTGTATGAATTATATAGCATTTTTAACATAAAATTAATAGAAGCCCAACAGTAAACAATATTTTTCCTACATCAGCAGTTTTGTATCGCCAGCAAGAAATTGACGTTTAAATAATAATCCTGTGCAAGTTCTGTTTCACATTTTCCTGCCTTGTGAATCCTGTTATTTTTATGTCAGACTGCAGCTTTTTCTGCACCATATCCACATTCACCACATTTTTTCACCACAACTATGACTCTTTCTTTAGTTATTACCAAGACCATATGTAATAAAGTCAGGCGTTGGGTAATTGTGCAGTGAATTTTAGAATTTCCAATAAATGAAAAAAAAAAAAAAAAAAAAAAACCCCAAAGATTTTTTGAATTTTTTTGAATATTGCTATTGCACATGCAATGTGCAATACAAATATTCACATCTTTAGAGAGGCTTGTTTAGTGTGGCTCAGTGTCATTAAACTCTCATTACAAAACACACATTTATGGTATTTCAAACCAATGCACTGTATTGGTTCAATAAAGGCCATCTCAAGCCACTTTATTAGTAAAACAAGTTCAATTCATATATAATTATATGCAATTCAGTTTAAAATTTATTGCTTTAAATTAGTTCCAATAGAGTTCAGTACAATGCAGTCAGACTCATATTCTAATTCATATAAGCGTAACTGAATTCCACCTACTTTTATTTTGAAATGCCTATTAGTAGAAAGTTGTTTATCACTAAATTGCATTGGATATTTTCTTTGAAATGTCCAATCCTTCCTGACAAACAGTGGAGGTCTTTGTAATTATAAGCACATCATGCAATATAGCGCACAAAAAAAAAAAAAACTTGAATACTGTTTTTATGTAATTTTATTGTTCTCTTGATGAATTTGATGAATTAATACATGGTTGTGAAGTTAATTTATTTCAGTAACTCAATTCACCAAGTGAAACACAATATAGACATTTTTATTTCTGTTAATTATGATTTTTCCACATAAACCTAATGAAAAAATGTATTTTAAGATTAGAATATAGATATGTCATCACAGAAAGGCCAAAAATGGGAAAGACAGGAGTACATGTCATTTTCCTTAAAATTTGAGAAGTTACAAAATGCCCACAACATAAGGAGCATTAAAGACTAAAGTGAAAAACATTGGATTAGTTCATTTTAAGGCTTATTCCAAGGTTCTTAAGGACTTCCAGTAAAACAAGTGTTGTAGTGTTTACAGGGTTCTCTATTTTTAATACACATTTCCATAATTGTATACTTTAATTTTACCATGTTAGTTTAGTCTTCTGTGACACAAGCATTTTTGTAGATGCATCTTGGCTTTAGTGGATTTCACTGGCGATATTTTGTCATATTGCAAAGTCTTACCAAGAGAAATGAAACTCCTGTTCTGCTTGCCAAGAGTGGGAGCCGAGCTGGCATATTAAATGACTACTAAAGGTTAGGACTCCACAGGGGAATTCTATGGAAATAAAATCACAAAAGAGGTGCAAAAGCAGCCTGATTACAGGGCCATAATAATGAGGAAGAGACAGAAAGATAAGCAGGAAGAAAGAGAGAGGCAGACTATTCAGTACTTGTGACATTTGTAATGTTGTTGGCATGCAAGACAGGAAAAAAGATGTCAGGGTGTGAAAAGATCCCTTTGATGTACAGTCCTCTTGTGTGGTGTCTCGTATAGGCTATGTGGAGGACAAGGAGGACCAATAATTGCATGTAAGACCTCATGCAGCTTCATTTCATGGCCACACTCTGATAAGCAGATGTGTGATAGTGCCATTCTACAGTGAGAAAGATATTGCACAGAGAAGCCATGTAGGAGAATGCGCAAAAAAACAAAAAATGAATGAGGTAAATCAGGACCCAAAACACATTCATTCATTACATCCTAAATCACAGTCTTTTCCAAATCATTGCAGTTCTGCACTGAAAATTGAAAAGTGACAGTATATTTCACTATTATACCCAAACACTGCAAATCCTCACAACATTATTTATGCCCGCTGATAACAATATGTCAGTTAAGCTGATATCTGGTTGACAGTCTAATCATAGTACAGAAATTCATACTGCACATAAACACAGCTGCTCAATAAAAATGACAGCATGAGAGTTTGATCAATGGTCAAAGTCTTTAAAAACAGAGGAAGCAACCCTGACAGCAAGGGCATATCTTTAAGCAATGGATCTGTGCTTTAAAAAAAAAAAAAACTCTTTCGAGACAGATCAATATATGACAACACTTAAGAATTCCTTACACTGCTCTGACATTTATTTTGGGACGGATGGAGGTACATGAAGAATGCAGAATAGTTGAGCAAGGTGATGATCTTTCAACTCTTCACACCTCCCAGTCTCTATTAGCCTCAGTTGTTTACTCAATTTGTGTTATTTCTCAGTTGAAAAATTCATCTTTTAATTTGATCCATGTAAATGGATGGCTCATAATGACGCTGGTTCTGTAAGGTTAGGGACAGGGACCACCCACCCACCCACAGTGTTTGGTGATTTTGTTCTTAGAGCAAAACCACTTCCACAGAAATGTGTTGTCTGCTTTGCTTCAATTCATTTTGATTATATTTGATCTTTGCTTACATTTTTAGCATCCACAGTAAAAAGAAATTATACTTTCTCATGTGCATCATTTATTAAGCATGTGTAGTAGGTAATTAAAATCCATTAGAATGGCAACGCAAAATACATGTGACAACTCTCTTAAAAGCATGTCAGCCATTGATGTAATGATCATTTAAAATAAACTGTTAAATCCACAGTACCATTACATCTCAGCTGAATCATTATTTATTATTGAAATTCTTGTTTAGTCTCCTTAAATTAACTGTGTTGAGCAGACATAACATTCTTGAATTAGTTTAAATAGCAGTAACTCTGTCACTGCTGGTGTTCCCAGTCGTACTTTATTGAAATTTCTAAATCACAATGCAGAACTTTAACACAAATGCATTTATTTTTAAGAATACATGTATCCTTCATTGAATGCAAAGCTAAGGCAGCTCCTTGATCATACTTATTTGTACAGCAAATTCACCTTAGTACTTAATTATTCATCTGCCACTGCATTGATAATGGAATAGTAGCAAAAAATCAAATGGAATTTTAAAGTACCTATAATTCAGATGAGTTGTAATAAATTGTTTTGTGATAAACATATTTTCTGCTAATAAATAATGATTACCTTTTCAAAGACTCATGTTTTAAGACCACCAAACATCTGCATTCACATTAGTTGCTTTCATCCGTCAGGGGGAAGGACGCTGGCTGTGATCAATCCCCCCATGCTTCCAGTGTCAGCAAACCATGTTCAGTTTGACTACGACAACATAGTGATGTTAACATCCCTGAAGACGGGGAAAGAAATACATAAATCAGTGAGTGGATTAGTCCACAGACATTGAATAATGGAAGGGCCACTAAGATGGAAAGTAGGCAGACATGGTGATTTTACTAGGGCTTAACACAGCTTTTAATTTGTGGCTGTGCAACCATTAGAATCATACAGTACAGAACAAGCAGGGCATGTAAACAGATAAAAGTGTCAATGTTCAAGAGAAGACTCATACAACTCTGGTGAGAGATTGTTCAAATCTGAAACTTCTTTTCTGGAGAGAGGGATTCAGGATGTTGGATAACTATTTTGCTAGTGCTGGCAAAGACAATAATTCTGCAGGTGGTTTGAGAAGTGCATTACTTCACCAATTGAAGTAATGCAATTTAAGTTGCTTTTAAATTCCAGGCTGTTTTCTCTTAACTAAATGCTGTTGTGTGGATTCTTATGTTTTTACCCATGTACCAAAATCTTTCCATAAATTTGGATTTTACACACAGCTATTTGGCTCCATTTCACTTGTGGGTGGCGACAAATGCAGAACACAAGATGCTGAAAATGCAAATCACAGCGAATGTGGAAAAGGTGACACAATAACACAAAGATTAGTAAAATCAACTTAAAGTGTGACTTTCCCCCCATATCACATTTTTTTCTTTGCTGGTAAACTGTCTAAATAGATTATTTATGGTTCTATATCTATGTTTCTGTTCCAATTTTGACATTTTGTTTAGTTTAAAAATCAGAGTGGTTGTGGAACAAGTCTGGCCTAAGCAGTTGAATTTTCCTATTGGTTGTGTTTGGGTATGAAACCATCTCATTCCGACTCACAGCCCCACCTGTTGGCAAGTTAGGAGTTCAAATGACGAGTTGAGCGTGACCACGGCGAGCATTGATTGATATCATTATTGTGCTTTTTTACATTTGTGATTCATTTGCAAGGTGGACATGGTGTCGAATGGGTCTCTTCTGCTCTGACTACTGGTGACAGTATGCTGCAAGATGGATGACTGTGTCGGACTGACTCCGATGCTTAGGAAGTGGGAAAGGCTCACGGCAGCCCTCGCTGCTCTACTAACGATGCAGAGGAGCTGCAAAAACCCTGTCACCATAAAAATATCCAACAACACAGAAAAGAAGGCACTAGATTTATCAGCAGTTTACTTTTTGGGGGGGAAAGAAATGCTACAGTGGTCTGAAATGTCAATAAATATGGTGGAAAAGCGTATAAGTTGACAACAGAGCCTTTTCATCCTGACCAAACCCCTGCCCACCCCCTCTGCTCATCCCCACACTTGGCCATGTCGCTTGAGTTTGTCAACTTGGGTGGACATTTTTCAAAATTTGTTAGCTTTCACAGAGAGTTAGTTAACTTTACCTTTATTAAATGCAAAGTTAATGGGTCCTAAAATATATAGTAAATGTTGGTAAGCAGCAGTGAACGAGGAAAAAAATAACAATATTTCAATAACTTTTCATAGTTAAAATGTCTCAAATACAGCAATTGTTTAATTTTGAAAATTTATTAAAATCAGATTTGTTTCAGCAATTTCTTGTGATTTGGCAAGTAATTGCTGAAACTGTGTGTGACATGGAAGTAAAAGTGGGAAGTGGCAAAAGTGGGAGGCAGAAAAATAGCCTCAGGGAAAGTAAGACATTTTCTCACTGTAATATACACAGTTTAATTGCCTAATGAGCCAACTGGCTGCCACAGACATTTCTAGATGCATTGAAAAATTCTTATCACTCATGTTTACCAATAAAGGAAAAACAAATCACACGTTCTTAAATATTTACATAAATTTCCTGTGTTTCTCTGCATTGATGAGACATTAGTTACCATAGTAAAATAAGATGAAAAAAGTAGATTTTTTTTTTTTTTTAACAGAACCCTGAATTAAACACCATTGATCTCAATATACTTGTAATATTTGGAACAGGAGTGCATTAACAGTGCAGAAATCGTTCAGATATGCATTAAGACCCACCTAAAGTGTTTGAATATACAGCTGACCAACAGTCCAAAACTACTCGTCTTGGATTAATTTCAATTTCATTCTAGCCTTTCAGTTTTAGTGTGTTCTTGAATGAACAGTGTCTTCACGTTGACCCTGTGATAGACTGGCAGCTTGTCCAGGGTTTGCCCCACCCGTTAAGCTTTGAGGATTGAGGGTGGAACAGTGTTGTTATTGCCATCAAAGCTGTTGTTTTACTTTGTAATGCTGTTGGATTATGAAAAGGAATCTATGTGTTTGAGTAAATAGAAATATGTTAGTGGGTCAAAGCCCACATGTTCCAGACTAATTGATTTCTTACAAAAGGATTTTTAAGCTCTCACAACACAAAAAATAAATTGTTTGGGGAAAAAAGGTGATATAATCCCAGTTATAGAAAACAAAAAGTTTTATTTTTCACCATAATATACGCAAATAAAGTCACAGAAGGATTTTAATGGTTCGAAAGATGTTTCCATTTTTCTTCCAACTGCCTCTGGCAAGAGTTTGAGTTTGCCACTCATGGACTGAGCCAAATAGTTGAAGTTAGTCCATGACAGACGGTGACAGACAGATGACTTATCCAATAACCTGCCAAGTAAGTTGTTTTTTAAAGAATTTGTCTGTATTCATAGAAAAAATTTCACAGATGGGTTTGTGTAACAAATGATTTTTTTTGTTGTTGTTTTTGTTCTGCATGTTCCTTTCCATTGGACTATCAGTGAGTTTACTTTCCTCAGTTAACTTATCAACCAAAACCTTTAGCTAAACCCATAGTTTTCAACTTACAGTAAACTGCAATTTGTTAAACTTCTACCTCAAGGAGACTAAATTTCAAACTCTACATGTCAGAATTTCTACAGGTTGCTATTATAGCACAAGAATTAAATACCGGAGTTCTCACCCACATATAAACACAGTGTGCTATCAACATAACCCAGAAAAATATGACATAGTGCTTTTTGAATCACTTTTAGTCTCATATTCTCACTCCTGAAGTACATTCGAGCCGTCCGCATTGTATGGCGGTACATAGAATGCCAAACAGTCACCTTTCAGAGCAGTTTGGCTACATCATCTCTCTTCAATGTGAAAAATGTTTCCTAGATGAAAACTACAAGCACTAAGGAAGTCATTGCAGTAGATCCACTTGAAGCACTGTCCTGATTATATTCACTCGAGGGGGAGGTTATTCCTGGACCGTCTCTCAGTCCATACAGTAGACATCATTTGAAAGGACACAACAGATCAGTGCAGTGATACTGGGTGGATTTTAGGGTTGGATACAGACAGAGAGCGATAAGATGAGAGGTCTGCAAGAAAAAGCGAGGGAGGGAGGTGGCAACCGTGTACAAACAAATACCTCTTTAGAATTCTACACAGCACTCTGCTGCAGCGGGTTTGGTTTCCAGGCAGCACTGCATTATTAATACACCCATGCCACCGGTCCTCCCACCCCAGAGTAGAGAGTTTGGGGAGGTTGGCGGGTAGTTAAGTGAACAATTTTGCAGGGAGAGCACATGGGGGTCAGAAAAAAAGCAAATGGGGTTAATAATTAGCCTGTATTTGGAGTGCTGTTTCACTTCAAAATCAAGAAATTGAAAGCAATTGCATTTTATAGAAGCTGCAGTGCATCTCCCCTAGCTTTGGAGCACATTTAAGGAATTTGTAAGGTTAATGTTATTCTGGCATTCTTACTAGTTTCTTACTATCACTTGGATCAGGATTATAGCTGTAGTCTGTAACTTTAAAAAAATATATATATGTTTTTTTTTACATATTTGTTAAAACTGTCATGACATGTCTGTAGAGCTAATATTCCACCAGTGGTTGGCCATCAGGGCCTGCCTTTGTCGCAGGCCTAAACACCAGCACAATGTGCACAACCTAAATTATAATAATTGTTCAAATAAATTTCATTAATTTACCTCAAATAGTCTATTCTCTATTTTTTATTTATTTTATTTTTTACTTTTTGCAATGTTTCTCTTGTCTGCACCGCGTCCCACACGTCTGTGTGGATTATCGATGTTTTGTTCAATCAGATTTTGGTCTCTGTGTGATGTCATTCGCAGTCTAATCTGCCCATGGTCTTTTGAATCGGTAGAGCAGACCTACATTAAATGAACAATATTGCAGATGAACTGTTTTGTTAACCAATCAGCTTTCAAATTTGTGTCAAATAGCCCTCTGATTGGATGGTCAGCATACATATCACTCAAAAGTTCTTCTATCTGCGCTGAATATATTCATAATTGTGATTTTTATTATTATTATTATTATTATTATTATTATTATTATTATTATTATTATTATTATTATCTACAATGGCTGACATGGTGTCAGGGATGATTAAAAATTAATTTTCAAGGCAGACTTTTTTCTGAAGAACTGGACATCATAAGGAGAGAGTGGCCTCAGCTGGTGTTTGACCAGTGACCACAAGCGGCACCACTGGCTTACCACCTCTGAGGAGCATTGCAAATTATATTACTGGGAATGTCTGCACTATGGTGTCTGGAGTGACGGGGTTTGCCAACTTGAGTGGTCTGGCCAAAGCAGTGAGGCGACATGAATCCACAGCGGGGCACTTGCAGGCTGTGGTGCTTTTGCGAACATTTGGAGAACCCAGACCCAGATCTCCAGCTCTGGTCGTGACTACTGTTATGTCCATGGCAACAGTCATTTAATGCCATCAAGTGAGTAAAACGTTGTCAGGAATACCACAAGACATAGATGACTCAAGGCCATAGATGATGTCTTACTGATGGAAATGAAATTAAGAGATCATCTCTATAGCCGTTTTCGCACTGCAAGGAACGGAACGGAACAGAACAGGTTCAAAGTCGGGCCGACTGTGTTTGCATTAGAACTTCCGACCTGGTTCCATCTGGCTCCTTGGAACCACAAGAGCTGTGTTTCCAATCGGGCCAGCCAAGCAGGGCTGCTAAGAATCAGCAGCTGATTGGTTTGGAGTCAGCCGTTGATCGGTTCCAGCTGCCTCTCACTAAACTGTTCTTACTGTATATTCCTCTCAATATTCTGCTGTTACCTGGTCCCATGATGAGATAATTTTTTTTCCCTCCGCTTACTCCCTGATGAACGAGTACAGAATGAACTAGAATGGTCAATGAGGAATGGAAAAGTTTTCCGTCGCATCTCTGAGGAAAAGGCTTCGGCTGCTACATCGAAACCATTGTTTAGTTTCAAAAATAATGATGTCAGGTACAGCTTCGATGTCCCCATCAGTTATATACAAACACAACAGGGCTGCAGTACGGGTGGAACCGGACCGAAGCATGCCGTTCCGTTCCTTGCAGTGCGAAAACGGCTTATGACAAAGTCATTGAAGTTTCCCTGTGTAAAGAGAGGACGGATTTTGTCCATAAAGAAATAATCATCATCTGATAAACATCATAAAACACATTGTATTAGTCAGGATTTTTTTTTTTTTTTTACTTCTCCACTCTGTATTCTCAGAAAACTGTCTACAAAACCCACTATAGTTGATGATATCTGACATTATAGAAATGGGCAACAGTTTTGAAGTTCTGGCCAAAGATGAAATTCTCACTGTGATGAACAGTCTCTCTCCCTGTCACATATTCTTTCTCTCTGAGTCTAATTAACAAACCCCGACGTATCTGGGATACCAGGAACCTGGCAGTTACTGAGCAAGAGAAAATGGCATCGAATGGAGGAAGAGAAAGGCAAGCAAGAGACAGACAGGGAGATAAAAATTCCAATTTCCCCAGTCACTGACATCATACAGAACACATTGTGTCTCTTCACAGATTGGCATCAAGTGTCCCTTGATGCTGCAGCCACCATTGGTAAAATGTTACGCGTTAACCTTTGGCAGCCAGAATGTGTGTGTTTTTGAAGCTGGCACATTTTCCTCAACAGTTTTAATTCAACTATTTCATTGGACTTCATTATCTATTCAAGGTAACGATGTCAAGGAAATGTATTCTCACACAGGAAAAGCTATGTCCTTCTTGCATCATACAGAGATTTCACTGTGATCGTCTTTATGATTTCTATTAATATTATTGATAAATTGTTGTTAGTGCATAATAGTTAAGCCATGGTGTGTATCTCTGTTACAAGATGGAGATAAATTTGCATTAAGTCCATATCATAACTTTTTCCCTCAGCAGATTATACTGCATACTTACATAATAACACTAGGTTTAAAGTTGTAGCAGTCAATTTGCATCACTTAACTATAAATGACAATGAAGTTAGAACATGCAAATTTAGCCTAGTGATGATGCTGACTAAAACATTAGAACCTTAATGTTGTTACACAGTCACTGACTCTCTACATTTTTATTTCTTACCACATCCATCAACTACTCTCTCTATTCTGTCAGCCTTTGCCCTGTCTCTCTTCTTCCTCTACTCTATGTTGCCATTACAATTCGGTTGCTGCAAAAGTCAAAGCAATATAAGTGTAATCTTTGCACATTTGGCAGCATCTGCCTGATTTTTTTTTTTCCCTTTTGTTCACATTTTTTGTACTGTTTTTCAGCACAACACTTCTTCTGTTGGCTTCCCATTTTGCGTTCTCTGTCTGACACAACTGAGAGGAACAGTTTGGTAGGCGACTATAATGCTGCATTCATTTTAGTCTGTATTATTACTGAAAACAGGAAGGGGAGGGGAGGAACGCATACAACAGTGAGAAGGGAATTTTGATGAGATGTGATTGGGCCAGTCCAGCATCAGAGAAGTATCGAATGAGAGACATTTCTGACATTTTGATTAATGTTAAAAAAACGTTGATCAAAATGTCAGCCCAAAAGTGTAATGGTTCACTGAACTAATGCCTGGTTTGCCCGATTACCAGTCCATTCCTGTTGAAGGAAAAAGTAAAGTTGAATGGAGAGACCTGATGTATCGTTCTGTTACACTCCTAACTTCTCTAAAACCATTGTACAGTTAAATTATCAGAAGTGTTGTCATTGTTTAACATGATGGGGGATTTTGTTGAAAACTATTCTTAAAGTTGAAGTATTGTATTTATAGATAGAGTAACATTAAAGAAAACTGTTTGCATGACACTTTGGAGTGTTTTAACAAGAAGTTAAAACACTGTCAACTATTAGCCACTTTTGTTTCTCTCTCTTCCTCTCTCTTTCTTTCTCTCTCTCTCTTTCTCTCGCTCTCAATTTGTAACTTTATTCAAGACTGCTCAGTGATTTTCAAAAGAGAAAAAGTGCATATTCACTGGGAAACATGTTTTTTAGACTAAACACAGTAAAACCTTTTAAACTGTAAACATCAGTTGCTTATCAGCTTCATTAGCTCTTTTTTTTCAAACATGTGTAAAACTTTTTTTTTATTTTTTGTGTAAAATTTGCAACAATATTGCTCATGCTTTACCTCATTACACAAGATAAAAAGCACATTCAATTTTTCGTTCACGGTGTACCCAAGGTTTGTGTAGGCTTTGTCATATTGCCGGGTCTTTTTCTGCTTCCTAAAGTTACTTGCTTTACTTCCCTCTGCTGCAGGTTTTTCTTTTCACTGTCACAAACTTTTCTATCTCTCCTTCTCTGTCAACTCTGTACTTTGTGTACACCAGTATCCCTGTGCAGGCTACTTCTTGCCGATTAATTTAAGAACTGTTGCCAAGTGACCGGTGGCTTGTTTATCCGCCAAGGATGAATAAAGACAATGATAAAGTCCTTTTACCCCTCTGTCCTCCCTGTTCCCAAACGAAAATTCACTACATGAGAAATACCAGGCTCCATATTAATTAGCTCCATCTTGCCTGGTTGCTACTACTTTCCTATAACTAGAGCTGTTATGATATCAAAGACTGTTTCCTTTGGTCCTAGCCTGTTTGGGACCCTGGGCGAACAACCCCTCCACTCTCCCACACCAAGTTAAATAATGCATTAGGCTGTTGTCATATAATTCACAACAGCTAAGGACTAGGAGCTGCACCCTGATTAGTTGCTGCCCTGGGCGTTTGCCCATGTTGTCCGCATAAGAAACTGCAATTAGTCGTTATAAAAGATCACCAGAGCAGAGGCTAGTTAGCATGGCCAGTGATGACATCAGATATGCAGTTTTCCTGTAATGGTTAGACGTTTTTCTGACTTAAGCACAGCTGGAGCATGTACACAAACATGCTGATAAGAATAATCGTAATAGAGGTGTAAATGTTTCCATATGCTTTGGAAGTTTCATACATATTAAATGTAAAGTATTGTGGAATAAGTCAGTGGCTTAAATGAAGCTTAATTATCTGTTTGGTTTTGTTGGCTGCTGTGGGACAGTAAATAAGTACCAATCTACTGCCTTTAGTTACTTTACTTTTCATTAATTTGCTTTATGCTCCTCTTCCAACTTAAAAATAAGAAAAATTCAGAAAATAACACTAAGATGAAAACAATAAGGGCTGACAGATTTGGAGTGGAAAAGGACAATTATTAAAGTACATGACAACCTACCTAGATGGAGAAAGAAAATAGATGATAAAATTAGACGTTTCATTCCAAACCATGCATGCTAAACTGCAGAGTGTAGTTAGGATCCCGTGTTTCTCCTTTGGCTTAAATCTAGCATTAGTTCATATGACTTGAAGGAAATTCTCTTGCAGTAAATAATTAATAACATATTCATCTGTTATGAAGAAGATATGCATCTGAATTGGAGAAATTTCACTTTCATTTCAGTTTGTAAGATGCAGTGTCTAAGTAACTACATATAATTAGGAACATGAGAGAAAAGAGCACTTTATCTTAGTTTTAGATATATTTTGTAAGAATATTAGTTTGCAAACTGAAGTGGGATTCACGCAAATACATTGATTCATAAGTAGACTGGCATATATAATTCAAAGTGAACTTTTCTGCAGTGACATTTAATGTTGCCTTCTCATGTGGCTTGGAGAAAACTGCAACGATAAGGGCACGTTTAATTATTTCTGTTGCTGGTTTTCACTCTATCAACTGCTCTTCTTCTCCTTCAAAAAAAAAAAAAAAAAAAGGTAACTCCCACAATGTCTGACTGTGTCTATAACAACACAGTACCAGTTTAATCTGATAAATGTGTTGTATTGATTTCTTCGTGCTTTCAGTTCTTCTTTCTTCTCAGGGTAGTTAGGTTTCTTTGCATGGACCATTTCAGAAAATTTTTAGCAAATGAAGCATCACCTAAACAAAGCCAAAAAAAAAAAAAACATTTAAGGCCGCTGTGCTGTGTTTGATGGCCAGAATATGTGCCTTTATTGGTGTTTTTAAAGGCAGTTCTATAATTCTTGCTTGACTGGCTGAAGAGACAGCTTAGCTCAACAATTATTTCTCATCATCGTGAGAATTGAAAGGTAATGTCTGAGCAAGTCGCGTATGGACTGTTGCACAATGTAGAAGTCTAATATAATATCCATGTCTAGTAATGATACTAAAGACTGCTCCCTTTGTGTTTTGTGCTTTGGCATGTATGAAATTTAAATTAAAGAACAGTTTGACAGACTGCCATATTGCAACATATATTACATGTTACATTTTGAGAAAGCTTGTTTAGCACTTACACCATAAAACCAACTGACCAAAAGTCCTAGAGCTCTGCTTGGATTGTTAGATGTTGGGATGGGCTTTGCTGATTTGTGACGTTTCAATTCGGAGGTTTTTGAAATGTGCCATTAGGCGGGTCAAAAAACATTTATTTATTGCTTTGTTGTTGGTCTCCCAACGATATCTTTCTGGGAAATCAACTTCCGCAGGTCTGATGTTCAAAATAGAGTCTCTGACTCAACAATTCAAAGCTGTTGCGACAGAAAATGTGGAACACCATATGGACAAGTTAGGTAGAAAAATCTGCCTAGTTGTTGAAGAATATCTTCCATTCTTTAGACAACCATAAAGCTTCTGTACAAGGTTATGATCTGCTGTAATCAACTGTGATGTATTGGTATGTATTTAAAATGAGCTCCAGAGAGTAACTCTTCATTTACTTAGCATTTGTACCTTAAAGTATTAAAGTACATTAAAGTATCCACTTAACCTTATCTAAAGTTTGTACTGCTGTTCACTAAAATTATATTGTGCTTCAAAAGAAGAGGTGCCTTCCTCAAACATCAGGGGACATTTTCAGCATTACAAGAAGCCATTTGGTATTATCTGAAACAATGACTGATCAGAAACAACTTGAGAGTTGATTCTAATAACCCACTGCATTACCAAGATGGAATTACTCCATGCCCTCATTTTGGCTGATGTGGAAAGAAATGTTGTTTTGCACGGTGAGGAGCTTAAATGGTGCTCATAAAAGAAAGTATAATAGGAAGACATTCAAAAAAATTATTAAAAAACGATTGCTTTTTAGCAGCAACACATTATTTTGTCAGTTGGGGGTTGTTTGAGTGTAGCCATAATTAAGTAGTAAAAAAGAACAGCTAAAAGTGATCTTTTCTGTTTGACAATGTTGGAGCGGGCTAAGTGTTACTTTTGACAGCGCATTTACTTTTAGTCATAGACTTTTGAACAAAATATAATGCAGTTCTATTTACAGTTTGTCTGTAGTAAATCCAACCACATTTTAATAGACTAAATTTAGATTAAGTCAGCTAAAATATGAAGAAATAAAGGGTTATGTTTGTAGGAGCTTATCACATGGTAATAAAAATAATTTATTTAAACTTAGCTAAAATATTTATACAAGGGTAGATGGAAGTGATATTTTTTCATATATATATATATATATATTTATATATATATATTTATATTTTTTTTTTTTTTTTTTTTTTTTGTGATATTTTCAATTAAATGATCTTGTTGATTTGTTTTAAACATTTTAAATCCTATTTTTATAATTAGATGGACTTTTTTTGTTCCCCACGACAATCCTATAATGATTTCCTTTTTAGGAAATCGTTTATTATGGAAATCATATACTTACAATAAAAATTGTAAGTAGTGTAACAATCATGGTCTTTGTGTATCATGCTCGGTATGAGGGGTTGCTGTAAAGTCAACTGCACAATACAAGTGTGTAATTTGCATCTTAGAAAATCATTTATTATGGAAATCATATATAATAGAAACTGTAAGACAATGTTACAGACAATTGCTGCAAGTGATTCTCTTGCAGCAATCAGTCCTACTCATCCAGCAGGAGTGATTGCTGCAAGAGAATCACTCTTCTGGGTTTTATTATATTAAAAAAATTCTTAAACAAATATGAATAATGAAGGGAACATATTGAACTGCTTGACAAGAAAGATCAGTTGCATTGTGCATACAAATGAATTGAAATGACTTATTTATAAAGTGCCTCAAGACATTTTTTTTTGTGTGTGTATTGGTGCTGTCTATATAAGCTTAAATGAACTGAAGTGATTCTGTAAGAATAGGATTCTTCCTGATCTGTGGGTACTGTGGTGAGCCTGTGGTCTGTAGCTTGCCTCTTGCTCTGTGTTGACAGTGATCCAGTTCCCAACAACCCCACAAAAGAATACTTTGTGGAAAAGTATTTTATTTTTAGTCATGAATATACCAAGACATGAGACTAACCGACCAAAAAAATATATAAAAAATTATAGAGAACATGCTTTGATCCCATGAAATGTACCAAAATAGTCACAATGTACAAAGTCCATGGTGAAAGCTCTCTGTAAAAGTTCTTTCATGGGGTTTCAACCTGACACAGGTCTTTGTTTTGAAGAGGTGTTTCAGAGAGGGGTGACCCGGGTGTGTGACCTGAACAGGCTTTGCTCACAGGGGCAGGAAATGTTACTCCAGCTGGCAGTCTGTTTAGAAACACCTTTACATGCAAGTCATTGACAGAAGTCACCTTTACCTTCGGAGTCGCAAGGAGCAGCAGCCATACAAAATAACATACCATCTACACTCCATTTACTTGAGAGCTGGAACTTGAAGTTAGACTGACCGGAATGTTTTACTGAATTGTGTGAAACACAGTTTGTACAAAAGACTTTTGTGAATATCCCTGAGAAAAAAAGAAAGGTCTAACCTGACAAAATCAACATTATGCTAACACTAAAGTTCAGCGTTACCTATTTGTTTTGGGTCCTGGGTAAGAGGCAGCCTGGGAACAGCTTGGTTTCAAAATGTACATCAATAATGTTCTCTTCATCACATCTCTCCACTCATTAACAACCAAAATGTCCCATGAACTGAAACAACAACAACACTGAACCTTGGATTTGTAACCTTCATTGTACGTATGCTGTGCATTGTGAAAATATGTGTTTTGTACACTTTGTATTTTGTTTTAAGTTTTTACACATCTGTGACTTTCTTATGATGTTATGGGATGATGATGAGCTAGACATGCCTATGAAAAAAAAAAAAAAAAACATCTTTCAAAGAATCAACCTGTGTCTGTGAAGAAACCTGCACTGACCACCTCAAAAACACAGAATGATAAATATCGCAACAGATAGCATAACATGCATTTACCTTCTTGACTCAAAATATTTGCACATTTTAAACAGGCCATTTTCTAACTTGTGCTTTAAAGTTCACAAGACGAGTTTAAACACCTCTTTACAGATTTGATCTTTTGAGCATCTACTGAGTATGTACTGTATGTTTTCAGTCATTCTTGGCTGTCTAGTACCAATTCAGTCACAGCCCCAAGATCAATAGACTGCGAAGGACAATCCAATCAACCAGTCATAAACACAGACCAATTAAAACGTAATCCATTTATCCATCACCTTTAATAAGCATATCTTACTTTCAATGTGATTTTCCAGCATCCTGGTCATCCATAATGAGAGTGGGCCTTTCAAGGGCAGAGAGACATAGGTGCTGACTATACAAACCAGTAGTCACAAACAAGGGATTCACATTTTCTCATCATAATGAACTCTGTTACATTGCATCCACCTATCGAAGAGTCAGCTTCATTGAAATGCTAAGTATCCACTCACCTTCTTAGGAGTCAGTGTGTCAACCGTGTTAGGGCAGTGAGAAAATGCACGTCAATCTGAGCTTTGATGGAGAATGAGTGTGCACATTCCTAATAGCCTTTGACATTGGTGTGTTAAGAAAAATGGGTAAAACTGTCACTTGGTAAAAAGTGGAAAACATAGAGATGTTCTTCTACCCTGTATAACTAGTGGACTCTATAAGCTTCTCAAGTGCATAAAGTAAGCTGCTAAAGATCACCTTGAAGACATTTAGACGCAAAGTGATTGATGGACCATTATTGACGGTTTAGCAAAACTGGCAGTGGTGGAGATAAAGATGGTCTAAAATCTGCCGAAGGCCGTCATATCCACTTGGCCTTACACTTGTCAGTTGTATAAATTTATGCTGCTTAGGCTGGCATTATAAAAATTTCCATATCATGAGATCTGCAAATTCTACTGCTATTTTATTACTGCATAATAGATGTCAATCTCCTTTGACCTATACTTGTTTGACACTATAAATCATCAGTTCAGATGGTGAGGATGTCCATATGATGCAAATTGCTATTTAACACCATAAAATTGAGCTAAAGAAAAATCAGGGAAATTAGTTAGATTTCAAGCTTTTTGCTTTTTATGTTATAATCTGTCATCTGGTTTTGAGACTTAACACAGCAGTGAATGGTGAAAGTTCATTATTATTATTATTATTATTATTATTTTTATTATTATTATTATTATTATTATTATTATTATTATTATTATCAATTCTGTTAGCTGGTATAATGTAGAAATAGAATAAGATGTTGAGAAGTTCTGCTTTATTCTTTTATGACGGTCATATTCATTGCATGATGTTTGCCGATTAGGGCAGATTTAATCAAAAACAACTTGGGAATCTTAATATCCACTTTTAACAGCAGTTGGATAATACTGCAATGACAGATTGGTGATAACAATGACAGATAAATATTTAAAGCCAATTTACTTTGGATTACAAGTCTGTCTGGAATGTACTTTCATAGCACATATATAATACATGTGCAGCCACTGTAACCTCTGTAAGAGCGCCAACATTGATTAATTTGTCTGAAGCAAGGGGACACAAAACACTTAAAATGGGTGAAAACAATAACCACTGATTGCATCAAAATTCTCCTGTGGACTAAAAAATCAAATTATGTTTCCCTCAGTCAAAATCTTTTTTATATTTTACCAAATTAATTTCAAGATTACAAGCTCGAGCCACACAGTGTCACCGTTGTTGCTGTGCAACAAGAATGTCCTGGGTTAAATCCCAGTTTGAGGTCTTCCTGTGAACACATTGGATAATTATCTTAATTGTGTTAGCTTAACATAACTAGCAGATATGCTAAATTAACATATCTGTCGGTTTATTCCAAACATGTATGAATAACCGGGATAGATAAAGAATATATGGACGAAAAACAACATTTTCTTTTTCCCGTTATGAAATAACACAGACTGTTTGCTGGTATGGGCATTCATCACTTTCCAAAGACGTTTGTTTTCCCCTTTGACTCTGGCCTAGATACAGTGTGAAACAGATTGTAAAAACAATATACGTAAACCTAACTCAAGCAAAGAATAAATAATAAAGGCACAATTAATACATCTGCTTAAAAAAAAAAAAAGAAAAAAAAAAACTTTGCATGGATTTATATTATATTCTAACTGAATCTTGACAGTGGTGTCTTTGGTTGATATTGGTATTTTTATTTTATTATTATTTTTTGGTATTCAAAACTCTTCTGCCACATTTTTTTTATAAAGGTCTCATAACTTCTACATTTTTATATCTGAAGTTTCGATCCCATCCATCCATTTTTTATACCAGTTGTGGTTTTTGAAGTGGGCCATACAGACAGTTTCCCAGGGCGACATTAGAAAGGTTATGTTTCATCCTACCTGTCAGGTGTGCCCTGAACAACTTTTCTCTATAGCTTTTATGCATGTGCATTCATTGGAAAGCTTGCATTCCTGTGTGTAAGTTAGACGTCCCCTGCTCGGTGTTGGATATAGAAGGTGGCAGGTGGTGCTTAGTGTTCTACGCACTTTGCGCAGGACGGCATTTCATGTTACCCTGCCCCTGGATTTTAAACGTTCCTGCCTGTGCTGCCCCACTAAAGATGATGCTTAAACGTCTGGAGTATTTTCACACATTTCTAAATGAAAAGATACATTTAAAAAAGTAAAATAGAAATATAAATTGATAACACATAGCAGCTACTTTTCTCATTTAGATAATGTAAATAGTAGGAGAAACAACTGCAGGAAACATTGTAATAATAGGCCACCAGTATAACAACAATACAACTATTCAAAATCCAAGAGCATCTCATATCCTCAGACTGTTTAAAGACATATTAACTTTTCAAATGATTGCCTAAGTCAATACATTTTTTTGACCTGTGATCTAGTTTGGTAATATCCATACTTTTGTTTTTATTCCTTAATATTTTGATAATTTTAACAATATAAGTTCTAAGACTTTGTCCTCTGAAATTGAAAATGAGTATCAACCTGATTTAATTTTTCAAAAACCCAAGATGACAAATGAAGTCAGAACTAGAGACCTCCAATTGCAAACTATTATCATAAACTCTTTTCTTTTTCTTAATATTTATACTTATTTATTTTGTCGTATTATCTTTTTCATAAAAAGAAGACAACTTTAAGGGATGTCTAAGCATTTTATCAAGTTGACATTTTTAAAATAAACTTGTCAAATTACAAGCCAATATTAAGCTTTTCTCTTTTAAAATTGTGCTCAGCAGTTGGAACTTAACACTCTGCATGACTGCCCCTTTCAGACAGGCTTACCATATTCTAACAGACTTGCAACCAAACCCACACACGTACATTTATGCAGAAGAGGTTTCTAACAAATCCAACACCACACTGCACCCTGGCATCAAAGCCCTTCGTATGAGAGCCGACACCTGGTCCCTCTCTCACTGCCAAAGAGGCTGAGCGATTGAAATCAGATGCTTGGAAGAGTGGGGAGAGTTTACGCCACCTACCTCCTGCTCAACATCTAGTTTTCACAAGATATTGGAAGTCATGCAACAAAGGAAAGATGCTACTTTTTGTGATCAACCATAAATCTTACCTTTTCTGCATCTTAAAGTCCAGACTTTAGTACTAGTGAGTTTATTACTGTGGATTGCTGTTCCACGCACGCGGAAGATGTGTGCCAGACAGAATGAACTATACTGCTGTGATCGCAAGGTGTCATCAAATGGTGCTAAATGAATGTAATAGAGGACACAGGGAGAGCATAATGAGTTTTGAATGGGATTTAGTTTTTTTCACACGTGAAAAGTTTTGATGGGAAATGGTAACCATTTTCTGCTTGGAGATTTTGCACACATAGCCTTACAACAGGTAGTGCAATTATCTCAGCATTGTACTGTTAATGAAATTCTTAAATTAGGTGTTAAAGTGGACATATCGTTCTTTTAAATCATTTCTTTTCACATGTAAATAATTCAATCATGGTATACCTAAAGTAGAACTAAAATGCTTTGGTCTGAAATTCTTGTTATTGTAGCTTCAAGAACGCCAAAGCCAAATAATTGTAAACAAATCATGCAATACAGTTATATCCCAAAGGAGGTACACAGGTTACATGATTAAGCTCATAAGTCGTTCTGAAGCAAATAAAACAAAAATGTGACTGAATTGAATTTGACCCTGTTTATGCATATAAACATAGTTCAGGTGATTGGATGTATGCATCTGTAGTGTTGCAGAAACATAGTCAGACCTCGTGTTCTTTTTATTGCTCATTTGCCGGTCCAGTGTGACATGAAACATAATCAACTATGTGTAAAGCAGGTGACTGGGATCAGATGATTTAGGCTGATTTTCTGTGCCAGGTGTGAATGGTTGTGCTTAATACCATCTGTATTCTGATCAGGGTGTGTGCTTCATGTGCTGAAATATTTTGACAGGACATTTCTAAAGATTTCTAATCAGAACTCGCATGGTAGCACAGATGATAATTGAATTCAACATGTCAGTGGAACATAAGGGATGGAAGTGATAACAGTAAAAATGGTTTAAACCCGTTTCCTGTGTTCTTCAAACAAACTTCAGGTGATTTTTTTTTTCTTTTCCTTTTTAAAATTTATTTTAATGCCAAAAAGGGCTGTCATTGTAAAAACCCACTGGGGTCTGTTTTGACTTGATGACTGTGTGAGGTGGAATCAATTGGTTTTTCTGTTGTGGTTCTGGGGCATCTCTGGGGTTTAGCTTGCCTTCAGGCATGGCTTTCTCTCCTCAGCTGTAAGGTTGGGCACTCGGCCCTCAACAAAGGAAAATAATGGAGCACACTGTTAATCTCTCCTCTCTGCTAAGTCCCAGCTGTGGTCTCCCATTCTCATTGGGCTTTTTAATGTGAAGTAGAGCAGGATGGGCTTCTGCTTTGCATACAGCCATGAAAATACAATCACAATTAAACAGAATAAAAGAAAAATGTGTTTTGATATGTTTTGACAATACAAGATGTCAGAATCTTTCCAAAATCTAGGAATATCTTTTTGTAGATCATTACAGAAACAAATAATGTCTGGCTTCCAGATTATTTCAATATAAATAAATTTTTATAATTAAAATTCTCAGGCTTCATACATGCTTCTAAATACTTGTTTTCATTTTATAATATCAAGAATATGTGTGACTGTGTATCTTGTGTGTACCTTTATTTTAGAATCTGTTAGTCTTTGATTTTCATATTAGGTTCATTCCTTAATTTTAAGATTTATTGATTTATTTTATATGCATTATTTATTTATTTGGTAGCTCTTGTTTTACGCTGTGTATTATTTGACCTTCTGTATAATCTGAGTAGCTTCCTTTAGTGTCTCAACTCCCTGCACCCCGAAGCTGTTTTTTCCTCTGGTTGCTAACTCACCTGTCTAGTATTCTAGTAATTGTCTACCCAGCATAAACATTACTTGGTTTTGGTGGAGGTAGTATTAATATTTGTGGATGCTATTCATTGAAATTCACGTGAAACCTAGTTAGAGTAAAAAAAAAAAAAAAATGCTGTAAAGTTAAAATAAAAAAAGCACTGTAGTCACTTGTTCTATGGCAGATTTTTGCATTTCTACTTTAAACCTAATAACACAGTGAAAGATAAAAAAAACAACTTTTTTTTTTCTTCTAAAAACCTAAGGGAGTATTAAAAACATTAAATCAAGATGACAAAGCTGGATAGCTGGTATTACAGACAAAATTAAATAGTGATTACACCTTTCATTGATCATTGTGCTTGTACTCTCACAGGGAGGTCAGAGATGAAAGTCAGGTGGGCAGATCTGGCAGAGATTTTGCATTTTTGCTTTCAGACACTTCAGCAAGACGAATGCTTGCCAGCCTAAGGTCCTGAACTCATGACCTCATTTTCAATAATTGTCTCAGTTCACATTACCAACTTCCTACTGCAAACAAAAGTACCACTGAGCAGCAGATGAAAGACACCATAAAGTTTGGACACAAAATGGTTCCTATCATAGCTCTTGACTTACATATTTGCAGTATAAACGCATCTATTTGAGGCATATATAATTTAAAAACATAAATAAAATAGGTGCAGAGGAAATACATCAAGCTTTTCAGTTGATAAGCATTCTTATACAATACATGCAATTTTAAGTTCACAATGGAAAAATGGTAACATTGTGTGAAGCTTGAGGAAAATGTTTCATTGTTATCTTTGGTAATCCATAAGGTCTCTAAATCACTGAATATCATGGTCTCGGGCTTGGTTGCTAATCGTAAATTCGCAGAAATCTATTTAGAGTAAGGCAAATATCTCAAAGTCCTGCACTTGCCTCTCTATTTTCTCATTAGGCAGATAAATGGAAGATAGCTAGCACTGGAAGTGAAGGCAAGAACAGATTAGTCTCCCTTCACAAACAACCACATATCCTTGACTTTTAATTAAAAATGCCATCGCAATTAGACATGGTAGTATAAAGAACTGCCGAAAATAAAAAGAGTTCAGGCATGCTATAAAGGCAATCCGGCGCAGTTCCAAGAGAATAAAGCTTTTCACTTTTCTCATTGTGATTGTGAGGATTTTTTTTTTTTTTTTTATTATTATTTTTTTTTTTAAATGGAAACTTAAATCGGCTTATAGGTTTCCCGCATAAGCACTGCAGCAGGAGCAAAAGGGGAAGCAGAGAGGAGAAAATAGAACTTAAAGTTATCAAACTGGTTACAAAGGACGTCGAAGATTGAGGTCAGGGGAGGAGGAAAACTATTCTGTCGGCACAATAAACGAGAACAATTAATCAACAGTTAATGTGAATCACACCATTTATTCATCTCAATCATCTGGTTTAACCAAGTCACATTACTGAAGTAATGAATCTGTGGAACACTGACATTTGAAGAAGACAGCAGCCAGTAGCACCCAGCATAAAGGCATCTGCTAAACATGAGCAACAGCGCTGCTCTTTTTTTTGCAAATGAGTCATGCAAGTCCTGATCCTGGAAATAGCAGAAGCTTGTATTGTGAAAACAGAAACTAGGTCTATGGCCTAGTTGCATTACTTTATTGAACAGTGTTATGATATAAAAGATACCGTCTACAATCATTGCCCTAAATGTAAGCAATATTTTTTTTAGCTTGTAACTTCTGCCTTGACAAAATCTGAAAAAAAATAAATAAATAAATAAAAAAACTACTCTAACAGAATCTGGATCCGTCTTTCAAACGCTTTAATACAAAACTCATACATTTTGATTCAAATGTAGCAATTCCATTTCTTTCATTGTCTTTCATGTTATTCCCTCATAATATGTTTCATCAACAAGTGAACAAATGAAAACGCACTCCTGCTCTCATCCTGGTTTCACTTTTTGCAATAGAATAACAAATTGGTCTTGCTGATTTTGCATTCCCCACGGTAATTGGTTCTCTGGAGTGGTGACCATGTGTAGATGAAAAACAATCAGAAAAACTCCCAACAGATGCTGTAATTACCTCAGAAGACTTGCATAAGTGCATGAACACACACAAGTGGTAGGAGTCACTGTCAGCTAACAAACGCAAATGGAGAAGGACAGATTCCACTTGACATCTTGTCAGAGAGTAATGTGCACCATTTATCCAAGCACCGCATAGTGAGAATAGATGGAACAAAGTGCTTCAACCAAAAAAAGATATTTGACCAAAATCTCAAATATGTGTCATGCATACCTATGCATCTCCCTTTACATTGATACTCATGAACACAAATCAGAGCAACCATTTGATTTCACAAGTCGCCTAATTAATAAATCGACTCCAGGTTAGTCTAGTATTAATTTCACTATATTCTGAATACGTGTGAGCTGTGGCTATATTTAGCTGTTGCTTCATTCCTTGTGGAAATAGCAAAATTAGACACACTGTAAACAAAACCTAGCAAAGTCAAAGAATTTCAGCCAACAAATGTCAGGCAGCACTCAAGTTTGGGTCTTGACCATTTAAGTTTTCTTTTGAAGAAAGTGGTCTTTAGAGAAAATGCCACCCATGTGAACGTAAACTGTGGTCCAGTGCCCCTCAATCAATCTCATATCTAACTGTTTAAATGTAATTTTCTGCATGTTTACCTCATTCATTTCTGAATTTTCCTAACCAGGTTTCTACATCTGGGCAGAACAATGATTCCCAGACACATTTAAGTGTCAATAATTGTTTTGTTCAATTCAAAAGTTACTCAAAATCAAAGTAAAGACTGCAAATCAAGATGGTTAAAAAGAAACCATGTCATGAGCAGCTAAAGGAATTCAAATTGAAATAGTTTTTTTCTTGCCTCAAAGTGTGCTACAAAGGACATTAAGTGACATGGGTAAAAGATGGTTATGGTCAAATTAAATGTGTTGAACATAAAATCATGACTATCATAAAGAGTCAATATTAAATCAGCATTGGGACAAATATATATTTGCTTATGTAATAATTATATGATAATTTGATGATTATTTAGGACACCAGATTGCTGCTGGAATTATCTACAACTAAACAAAGTACAAGAGGTCTTATTATACTCGAGTGGTCAGATGAGCATGTCGTGTTTAGACATGCAACGATATGATATGAGGTTCCCATTTCTGATTATTGGCTTTTTGCACAGATTTCAACTGCTAATATCAATTGTTGCCATATTTATCTGACACTTTTCCAATTTCTCTGCAAGAACAAAAAAAATAAAAAATAAAAAAAACTACTCTCTAAAAAATGTATGACCTTGAATTGTAGAAAATTGCTTAGCTAAAAGGAGAGAGGCAATATCACACTGTGAGAAGAGTTGCTGTAAAACACAGTCTCTGGAGAATACTTCCATGATAAAAATGTCACCTGTACAACAGATGCAGTCATCAAATATTTATTTTCCCACAGTCAACTGTTAATAGTATTAAAACAAAATGGGTGCAATTCAGCACATCAGGATATGACCTAATACTGTGCAGAGGTCACCAACCTTCTGCAGTCAATCATTGCAAACCCCCAGTCTTCCTGTAACCGTAAGATTCATTTAAGAATAGTGTATAGAGAGCTTCAGAGAGTGTGTTTCCATTGCCAGAGCATCAGGACGTCCAGTGATGCTCTGCGGTGATATAAACCATGCCAACGTGAGACTCTAGAAAAGTGGAGACGTCTTATCTGAAATTGGGTGGTGTCTTTCTATCTGGCAATTCAAATCTGCATCTGGGTTACAAAAAAAAAAAAAAAAGAAAAACTTGTTTGGCTTCATTATGTTAAGTGTACAATTTGGCGTAGAAGGAATTGTGGTTTGGGGACCTTTTTCAAGAGCTGGACTCTGCCTCATAGATCTAATGAACGGAACTCTTAAAGAGCCCACACATTCCTTCAAATAAGACCCACAAGCTTTTCTCTCATTGTAGTTAATGTCCATTTCAAGTGATTAAACTCAAGTGATTGTGCTAGGTTTGATAAAAGGACAGATTGGGTCATTTACCTTTGAAAGTCATCCAATTCATGTTTACTTACTTTCACTTTGGAGTTATGTTTTATTATTCTTCATTGCAATTAAACATGTGGATGTGCCATACCAAAAGTGCAACAGATGACACTTGTCTCACTTGTTTGTGTTTTCCTTATGAAGCTACATTTTTAGGATTAAAAAAATATCATTTTCATGATGGCAATACATTCCTCCTGGTCGCCTGCTTTTTGCTTCTCATGCCATTTTACAATTGTTATGCAGATGCAGTTATCAACATAAGTTGCAGATTTTTCAAATATATTTATAGGTCACTCTTCCCAGCAGAAAAAAATAAAAATAAAAACCACAGCGCACTTCTTTCAGAGGGGCAGTCATGTTTTTAAAGAGTTATCCACTGAAGGCCATATTTGTTATTTTAGAATTTCTCCTCAGAGTTCTGGAGATGCTGTCCAGTGTGTTAATTTTATGCTGGGTAAACACAGGGATTGGGCTGTATATGTGAGGAAATTCAGGGTGAAATCAACATTTCCGTGAACGAGATTCCCCTTGAGCCTCTCTGTGATCAATTATTTATGTACTGATGAGAGCCAAGAAACTATTTTTAAATTTTGACTTCTTTGCATTTTATTTTAAAGTAAATGTGTGCATCGTGTATTTATGTTGACTTGTGATGAATGTCAAATGGGGAAAGCAGTGTATTTCAAGAAGAAGGGCGAGATCAAAAGTAGAAGCAGAAATGCCTCAGAGAGTAGCCAGAATGTGAGGTTAAGGAGGTACCATGCTGACGGAGCATGTTGAGAGTACATGCTCCCGTTCCCAAACTCATCTTCTGCCTCCTGTCGTTCTCTTGCTGCTGTTCCACTAGAGTAATTTCAAGGAGGAAGGAACTATCATCCTGTCGTGACTGTGGGAGCCAATGAGAGTAACCTTGCAACTAATAGAAAAAAGTTAGTGAATGTGCACATGCAGCACTTAGCCACGTGTGTACTCTAAACGAGATGGATAACGGCGTTCAAGAAAAAACTACTTTCATATGAACATTCTCTTGGTGTTGTCTTTCTTTAGGAAAAAAGTAGCTACCTTTATGTTATCAAAGGAATCTGGAGAATAAACATTCAAAGTCATTGTCAAATAAAATGTTTGGAAGTGTTACTGAAATCCCACATTTCTTCCTGTGCTCCAAGTTTTAACAAAAAAAAAACAACAAAAAAAAAAACATGATTGGTTGCCTTCACTATGAGGTACAACTTGTAATATGCCTTTCAAGTTATCGTTTATTTATATTTTGTTTCTGTGACACAGGAAGACATTACTGCAGAGGAAAAATAGCATATACACATTACCTTATCATGCAATAACTCTGGATATGTAATTTGACCAGATGTCCCACTGCCATAAAATATTTAAACATGACAAAAATGTCTTTTACGAGTGCCACAGAGCAAACCACAACATAATGATAAGCCACTTTTACATCAATAACTAGTTTCTCATACAACTGGAAACATGAATGTGTTTCCAGTTGTGTGAGAAATAGTGGTGGCTTGGTGGTGTACTTTCCATTTCTTGTTTTGACTTTGAACTTTAACAGTCAGTGTGGTGCAAGCCCATCTAAGGCGTAGAAAGACAAAAGTGAGAATGCCAGCTGACAGAGGTGTCGTCAGCCGGGACACAGCAATGACACAGGAAAGAGCGAAGAGCCAAAACACCCTCTGAAGAAAAGACCACAGTTTTGTTGACTGGGCTGTCGGCATTCAGTGAAGAAAGAACATGATACGTAGAAACTTTACAAGCAGTTCAGGAGTCTCTGTTCAGTGAGATTGTAATAATCAGGTCTTCGAAGCGTTGCTCGCAAGACTTGAGAAAGAGAGTGAAAATGAGAATGTTTTTGGTCTGAAGGATTTATTTAACCACACACAGCTCTGTCACCATGATGTGCTATTGATTAGAGGGTTTGCAACTCTACCACATCAAAATGTGACAGTTCCTCGCAGCTGAAATAGCTGGTCCAGCTAATATATGTCTGCATTTTAGTTTAGGGTATGTGGGACGCCATATATTCACAGATTTGTGGGTGTGTGCAAGAGCAGTCAAACATGCTGAATAAAATTGTTCTTAGTAAACAATATTTTGTGCAAAGGCACAAACGCAGTTTTTACCTGAAGTGCAGAGATGCTTACATATCTAGCTGAGGTTATGAAAACCATGTCAAATGGGTTCACTGTTATGAAATGATAGATTGATTGCTAATTTAAGCCCCTTACAGTGGTGGATGGCTATTCAGTAATTTGACAGCAATTGATTACACTGGTGTTGATATGTGAAGTTCCCAGCAACAACCTTCTAACAGTTATATTTGTTGGGTCATTTCATCTGTCCACTATCTATAGTGAAAGTAGCTGATGCATTGCTGCCAGAGGTCATTCTGAGCTCAAAGTAGAGTGTCAGCCAAAAGGATGGAACCAGTTCTCTCAGCATGGCTCCACATTAACCTTGTGTCCTTCAAGCATTAACGGCTGCCTCTAATGTTCTACTTTCCCATCTTCAACACATAGTGCAAAATGTTGAAACCCCCGTAGGTGGCTCAAGCTGAGCTGAAGAAATCCTATTTCTTTGCTGTTTAGAAACAAGGGCTGGAGCATGTTCAATACTGCCTGCCATCAAAACCTATTTAGGTCATTTTGACAGATCACTGTTGTCTGGAGGTTACACCTCTGTTTTCAGATTAGCGCACAGCACTTTGTACATAGAAGATCACTTTATTTTCTGAATCCAGTCCACAGAGGTTATACAAAAATGCCAAACATCCATCTAACTTTTGTTTTCTTGGCAATAGGAGACGCTTTTCTAATGTTAGAAAAAAAAACTTCATGTGAGGAATTGGATTCTCAAATTTCATATGCTTCTAAAGTCTAAATTTGTGCAGATTAAAAAATAAATGAACATATAAAGCCGTGTTACTTTTGATGTCTCAGCAAATGCTAGAGGAGAAGAAAAGTGAATTTGCCACACTGTTGTGCATCTGCTAACTTTCTCCAGAGTACAAGACACAAATGCATTCCTTAGCAGCAGAAAGAGTGCAGGAAGTAATGATATATCTTGAAGCCAACAGGCATGCATCCTTTCTTCGGCGATTACACCATCCACCAGAAAGATGTCGCTAAAAAAAACGCAAGCCAGGACCAGAGGCGTGATCAGAGGCATTCATGTCTGCAGGAATACATTTTTGTATGACTTTGAGAACTTTTTATTGTTTTCACAACACTATTATAGCATGCTACTGGCATACAGATCTGGACCTGCCCGGTCTGGGGTTGTACGGCTGCGGCTGTACTGAGTATTCTATGACAGTGACCAAATGGATCTGTTTTGGGTCCAGAGGGACATTAATCACAATTAACTTCCATATACACATATGAAATTAAACTTTTCTACACACTGTACTGAAAGTCTTGTACATAGACGAGCACAAAGCTCTCAATTAAACTAGTGAAAATATTTGCCTCTCATATTGAAAGCTCGTATACAAAGTAGGGAGAACTGTTCATATATACTGTTGAAAACTTTTCATATAGACTACTCAAATATGTTCTGATGAGTTCATTTGTAATGGGAGGCATTTCATTTAAACAGGAAGGTATTTCATTACATTGTACGTTGTAGTTTTGAACTGAAGTCCTTCTGGTTAGCTTCACAAATATTTTGTATCAGAAATCTCCAGCCAATATTTTCCTAATCAAATCATGTCTGCTCAGCTACAGGCTGGGAGTACTGTACAGTGATAGCTTACAGTAGCATTGATAGTACTGAACAATATTTTTGCTTCAACAAAGACAATCAGGACCCAGTAAAATGCAACAACCCTCGGCCAGCAACTGACCATCTCAGCCACGTTTATCTATCCACCAGCAAAGCATAGCCCTGCTAGCCTCAGACAGCAGTCAAGTGAGTCGACATTTGGAAATACGCCATCAAACCAGCCGACGTTATCTGCTAATACATGGCATATTACGGTAATAAAGCAGTAGTCGCCCTTGCAGGAGAAAAAAACTATTAAATGAAGAAAACATGAGATGCATAGCATTGGCTGGCTTCACCACATATTTCTAAGTGTCAACTCACTTGACCGCTGTCTGAAGGTGGCAATAGTATGCTCCACCAGTAGATAGATCAGAGAGGCTATGTGGATGAGTTGGTTGGTTGCTGACCAAGGGTTGTCCAATAAGTTGCACTTTCATGAACCACTATTGATATGTTAAAATATGAACTGGTAAATAATTAGCAGTCCCTCTAGTCATAACATTTTCAATTTATTCAAACAGAGTCCAGTCATACTTGTTAGGTGTCTTAAAAACCTAAGCTTTCCCTTTAGAGATTAAAAAAAATCATTATGTTATTGTCTTTCTGATATAGGTACAATATCTTGCCATATTAACCCATAATCACGTTGATTTCATCCAAAAACAAAACAAAAAAATAAAAAAAATACAACTGACAAACTACGTGGAAGGGAAAGGATTCTAAATAAGAAATATTCTGAAAATTAAGTAGAAAAGCTGTCCCAAATATTATAAACATGAAAAACCTTATACTTCAGTGAACTTGCTGCCCATTACAAGCTGGTTGTTAGCATGTGAAATTGTTCACCCAGAGCCCTCTGCTCATTTTTTCTCTTTCTCAGTTGCAAGGAAAAAGATGCCTGGGTGCATTTTGTTTCTGTCAGTGTGATTAATGGCTCTGAGTAATATTACAGCTCATATGGATATGCAAAGGTGCATCTCTACAGCAGCCAATCGATAAATCTGTGATCCTTCAACCTCCCACTGAGCCAAGAGATTTAGAGGCCACATGAGCCTTATTGAATCCCAAACTAAAGAGTCCTATGCAAATTAGTAAAAAAAAAAATGTCCTTTGAATCTTTTTTAAACAAATACCTGCAGTCTGTTTTTTTTTTTTTTTCTTTCCCTGGAGCATCACGTATTATGTACTATGCTGATGTCTAAACGTTTATTGTTGATTTAAGTTGAGCGTTTTCTTAAAAATAAATCCTAATTGGTTTCTATGAGAAGATTAAAACGGCTTATGCCTGTCATGGATGTGGTGCAGCATGCAGTCCTGTGGCATTCGCAGTCTTTAGTGTCAAAAAACCTTAAAATCAACTGGATTACATTTTCAACAGCAAAAGCATGCAGATGACATAAGACAATTTTTGTTCCATAATTTGAGCAAATTATGGAATTATAATTTAACAACTGTTGCTTGTAAGTTTACTTTCTGCCTTGTTTTATTTATTTACATTGTGCTGCTAGATACTGCATATAGTCACTTAGAAGTTGCCACAGACTCCATCCAAAATGACTAAGCTTCAGCTATTGTGCAAAGAAAACTTTTAACTTTGCTTAAAATTTTGTCTGCAGATGTGTAAAGCCCAAATAAACTGTGGCTGAAATTGCAAGGAGTCTAACTTTTTTTCTTCACAATTTGTGCTTAGGTGACTACAGTAACTTACTACAACAAATGATCTCTTTTTGCTTTTGATTATTTGTCCTTATTTAGCTTTTTCTTTTTCTCTCACAGAAGAAAATATTCATTTACAAAGTGTCACAGATGAAAACCAGTAGTTGTTCTGATGAGGAAATACGGCTGTTTCAAGTGGCATTGTTCGGTATGCTGCAGATTTGAACGTTGTAATCTAATTTTGGATTAAGTTCTGGCTTTCTGTTGCTTTTCTATGACTCCAAATCTCCTTATCTTTCAACCAGTCTCTGCTGGCTTTTTAACGATTTGTCCTCTAAAGATGAAGCAGAGAGAACACAGCAAGGTTTAGGGCGGTATATTAGCATTTATGCAAAAGAGAGAATGATAAAGTACTCTCACAGTCCACTGCACTTAGCCAGCAAATGCTGTAAAATATTTGTGGAAAGCTGGCAATAATTTATCCTTCAAATACTGTGCATGCTTTGGTAAAACTCAAAGCCCCCTTCCTTTCTGCAGATGTAAGTGTGTGCCAGCCAACCTGATCTTCGCTGTACAGCTTCCTCAGTGGTATGTCCAGTAGCTTAAAATATGCAATTTTCCAAGAAATGCCTGTTGTTCTGGTAAATTGAAGGTTGTAAAAATCCTTTTCCCATCTAAACACTCACTTGCCACCCATGGACTTCTTACTTTGTCACAAAGAAACACTGCATTATTTTTTCATGTCATGGAAATGTTTGAAGCAGTATCAAATAAAGGAAGATATTTTATTTCAGCTTTGGTATGGAGTTTTTCCAGATAAGTGTTTGAATCTGAACAAGCCATCCGTGATCTCCAGCAGAAATTTGCTGTTCAGGAAAGAATCTCACACAAACTCGTACACACTGACCACGATTCTCAAACTCCTGGGGGGGGTTGCAGCCTTCTCACCTTTGAACAATCTTTCTGACTACAAAGATGGATGCCAAATTTTTGAGAAATATAGTCCTCCTCGGATTGATGGACAGCAACAGTTTGTTGCTTATATCTTTCCTTGTAGGCAATAAACCTAAACTTGGATCTTCATGCATTAGTCTGACAAGCTACCAAAACGTCTTCCTGTTATGAAAGTTATGAAAGTGATTAGTTTAATACAGTTGATAAGAAACACTTATCTGCTATTTTTCCTCTAAGAACTTCACGACGCAACAATTGTGTACTTAGTTTTTTTTTTTTCTAATCAGTCTCATGGCAGTCCCTGAAATGTTTATTTTTCTATAGAGATATTTCTCAAACAAAATTAAACGATACAAAACTGTGTTTGGCTGGGTTTGTGAGGCTTAATAAATGCCTGTGCTGATGTTGCGATTTAATCTTTTTCTGGTATACAGTCATTCCCCTCTGTTTTCTGAAACTGCTCATTTACAGCTTTCACCATTTGTCTGCCAGCGTCTCTCGCACCACCTCAACAGACTTACAAGGCCATACTGTGGTAACCCAATAGTCTGTGGTGCATGTGTATAATTTTTATCCCTTCCCTCTTGTGTACATCTTACCAATTCACTTTGAAATGGGTAGCCATGAATCTTCATTGCATCCACTGGTGTGAAAAGCGGAGCTCTCCTAAATGACTATTGATGATGATGCCATGCTGTAATGTATATGAAGGCACTGTGTGGAATAGATGGAGTTGTACTGTGGCATTGGTAGGCTACAGTCTGAAAATAATTTTGTTAGAGAACACATAGTCTGAGGTGTTAATAATCAGTAATAAAATTGACTTTAAAACTCAAGAAAAGGTTGATGGAAGAGGAAAAAAAATAAAGCCTTTGAACCTTCCAGTAGTAAAAAAGATCATTCTTGCTGGCTGGCTTAAGAAATGAGGCATAGGTATTCCAGTGTGCGAACATGCTCATTTCAGAGCTATTCAAACTTTACTCCGACTCATGACTAATTATGTAGTAAGTATGAAAACACAGATGGACTATGTAATTTTGTTCTTCCATTGAATTTTACTCATTGGACTGACCTTCCTGTAAGCGTCAAATCAAAGTTAAGTGTGGAGGGCTGCATTTATTATCAAAGGCGCCAAACATGTGCCATTCAAGGTCTTTTTCCGGCTCCCTTTTTATTCTTTCACAACTGCGAGACACGGCTTTTGCAGGTAGCTTCTGGGTTCTATGTGTACTGGTGATATCTACTCCCCCATGGCCCATATAACTTGTCCTTGGTTTTGAATAAATTGTGAAAACCCAGCCAGACAGCATGAGAGTCATTGGTGCGTGAGTCTGAAAAAAAAGATAAGTGACACCGCCAGTAGATTGGTTTAATTTAAACATTCAAAACCACAGAGTAGAGCAGGAATTCAGCCAGACACCCCAGCATGTGGGTTCACTGATTAGTGTCTTCCTTTTGATTGGATTAATCTCATAACTCAGCTTGAACAAATGTATTAAAGATGTCTGTGCACAAAACAGCTGACTGCATACTAAAACAGTTAAAGTACTGTGTGTCAAGCTACTTTATCTGCAGATATATTAACTTCCCTTTTACGAGAAAATTTTGTTTTCTTGGTTTATTACTATTTAAATTGCTTTTACAGTACAACAATATTTACTTATTTATGTTCTTTAGCTTTTCTTGCAATAATATGCAATAGAATACTGTAAATTATTTCTATACATTATGTGTAGAAATGTGTTCTTAGGTATAATTTCTTACATTTAGCATTCAACGTATGTTTTATTGGTATCATTTTTTTGAATATCATTTAATGCAACAGTATCACTTAAAAATAAAGGAAGAAATAATGCCACAAACAATTGTCATGGTCTTGATTTAAGTGACGAAGGACCTAAACAGTGAAGCAGAGGCATCAAGTAGATTTTCTAGGTTTAATGCAAAATTGAAGAACAAAAATCTACAACAAAGACCACAGAGAAAGAAGGGAGCCAGAGCAGAGCAAAAACAGGAATCCAGAAGAAAAGATGGCATGGAATTGGCAGAGAATAGGCAGGATATTGGTGAGGAGGAAGCAGCAAAGATTGAGAGCGCTGAAAGATTTTAAATACTGAAAAGAGGGAATGCTGGAACAAGAGAGGGAGAGAGAGCAGAATGGCACGTGAGTGAGGGAAGGTACACAAACAGGAGAACTAGGGAAATGAATCTAAATGACAAATATCTAGACATAACACAAACTGGAATAACTGATAAAGGACTGAACTAAAGTAAAACAGAAACAGGGCTGATCTAGCCAAAAGATTAGCGAGAAAAAGGAACACAAAATAATTAAACTTTAATTAATTATTCAGAACTCAATCCAAAATTGGGTTTGTAATGTACACAAATTCAACTGAGCTGGCTTATGCCAGCTACCCAGCATGTAGCCCACTATGCACCACCTACTAAGGAACTGGCCTGAAGGATAAGGAAGGGAGTTTGACAAGATATAGAGTTGGCCTAATTTGACCCAACAGAAGCAGTTATTTGACACCAAGGAATGACAGATGGATAAATCTTTCTCAACCCCACATTAGTCATGTTTTTGGCTTACTGTCTCCCTGCAAAAGCTAATTAGTTCTGCTTCTGATCTGTAGTTGATGATATCCCCCACACCCTTTGCCACAATTTGCTTTATTGATACAAATTGCACACTCAATTTTTTTGATGGGGTTTATAGATCTGGATCAAAATATAAGAAAGGGATGGTTATTTTATGAGGCTGTACATGAAGTGACCAAGCTGTGACATCGACAGTCAAGTTTTTTATGTATCCGTCCTTGAAGTGCATTGCACTTCCTACACTCACCCTCCTAAATAAGGGTCATCTACATAAAACAAATCACTTGAGAACTGCAGCAGCAGAACAATTATCTAAGAGCTATGCTCTCCATTAAACTAACAACCTGTAACATTTATGTTTTCGCAATTTCTATAACCATATTAAGTCTCAACTGCAACTTTTACATGTATATGCTACATTAAAAAAGCAGTGCTGTATTGTAAATTACTGTTTCTCTGTTTAATGCTTAATTTGACCTTTTAAGATTATGTTTCTATGGTGTTGTTACAATAACTGATATACAGCAAAATGGTTGATGGTTTGCAAGTGCATCTGAAATTCATATTTTGTGCAGCCCTTGTTATAAGTATTCTACAGCCATATATAATGGCCATATGTTTAAGGACTGCTGCTCAGGGGACCTCACAAGCATAAATTGCTGAAATTGAGAGTCTTGTCTGGTTTGTCATTAACAGTTTAATGGAGCAGTGAGGGTTATCCCTTTCCAAAGCAGCCAATTAGACTACATCTATATCAGTTTATGATTAGGACAAGAGTGAAAATGACACTTGTTTACTTATATGCATATGTCCCAGTGTGTTTGATTCATAAGTCAAGACAATGAAACATATGGTGTCATTTATAAATCACCATCCTTAAATGAGGAATGCGTGTAAATGATAATAAATCAAATCTGACATCATTAAAAAAAAAGGAACTTATCAGATTGCCTGTAATCATCATGTTCCATTAAATCATTCCATGGTTGAAATCTTGTCTGAGAGAAATGGCTTGGAGACTTCGGG
This sequence comes from Poecilia latipinna, assembly GCF_001443285.1. Classification (NCBI taxonomy): domain Eukaryota; kingdom Metazoa; phylum Chordata; class Actinopteri; order Cyprinodontiformes; family Poeciliidae; genus Poecilia; species Poecilia latipinna. The sequence goes on from NW_015112741.1 coordinate 102,607, forward strand.
TGGCACCATGTGGAGAAATTTAAAAACTGAATGAGTGACAAAAAAAAAAACAAAAAAAAAACCTGATGATTAATTTGAAAAACTAAAAAATTCTGGGAACTTACAGGTAGATGTTGGAATTTCTGCACAGTTGCGAGAATATTCTTGAGTCAGCATATTCCACTGGCCCACTATCACCAGAATACCAGATTATGCAGTAATTGTGCAAGTCAAACTCTTCTCAGTTTGGCTGTTAACTCCTTGCTTAAATTATCTGTTCTACATTACATGTGTCGTGTCCTCTCTTAGCTGTGGATTGTTCCTTACCTTAAAACCAGAATTCAAATTGTTTCATCATCAAACAAAAGTGTGTAACAAAGTGTGTTTCCAAAACATCTTAGGAGATATATGACTTCTTCTGCTGTTTGCTTCCATGGAACTTGCTTAGATTTTCTCTGTAACTTATCCTTATTTACTAAATCCTTGTTCACTGCCACAAAACTGCAGCCACAAGTCCTATTAAAATTCTCCTTTGAATTTTTTTTTTTTTTGTAAAGATAAATATCACATTTTCTAACAACATAGGACAAAAGTAGGTTTCCAGACTATCGCCATTGACAATATCTATTAGTGCCATCTTGTTTTTGAAGGCATGAATTAAGAACCCTTTTGCTGCAATTTTTTGCATTATTTTTCAAGGTATTGGAACTGATTTATTTCCATTTTATACTTTCAATATTTTCAAATGTTATGATTAAAAAAAATTGACTTGTTTATTTGATTACTTTATAAACAGACCATCATATCATTTGAAAAACCTAAGTATTAGCAAAACAAACTGTAGAAACAAGTTTCTTGTTGTTTTTGGGAGTTTGTATAATGTTCACCTGTGATCCACTTAGGTTATTGTGACCTTTTCTGTCCCCAGAGTGATTCTTCTTTCTCTGGGAAGTAGTTTTTCAAAATCTAAAGTCGCACATGTAGGGTTTGGTGAGAGCTGACAGGTGAGATTGCAGGTTGTTTGTTTCTCAGCGTTCAGTCTGTGATTGATTAGGGTTCACCATGTCAGCAGGGACAGATTCCCACCTGCTGTAACCCTGAGAAGCAAAAACTCAAACAGTAGGGTATGAGAGATTACTATGTTCGGAGTCCTCGTGCATAGGGCAGCCAGAGAGATTGGTGTACATTCAGTCTTCTTACCTTTCAAAACCAACTTGTAAACATGATGATCAGTAGAGTTTCCTTCCCCAGAATGACCAATCTTTACTAAAAGCTTGCAGTTACCCCAGTTCTCCTGCTACAGCCACAAAGTCAACTACCATTGAACATTATAGACTGTGGCAGGGAATAAAAGACCCTAATCAACACTCTAATACTCTACCAAATGCCCATTACTTCTTGTTTAACTTGAATTCCAGCAGCAACAATGCCTCTGCTTTTCTTTCTCTCACTCTTCTGTTTTCCCTTGGATCCCAGTTGTGAACGAGCATGAAAAGGTAGGCATTCGTGTCACAGAAGATTTTCTGGAGACCTTGACAGAACGGATGGGTCTCCATTACTCTAATGAGGCTACAGGAATGGCTGCTACGCTTCCCTCATTTACACCATCTCAGCCTGCGCCTCCTCTAGGGGATACACTCTCTCCTCTGTAATAGCCTACTCAGTCTTCTCATTCTCCTTTTCTTTTGCTCTTTGCTCTCATTCCCTTTTTACTATGCCAGGTATTTTACAGGCACAATGGACATTTATGTGTACGTGTGCACTTGTGTTCAAAAGGTAGAGATGCCTTACTTAAGATGGTTATGAGTGATGAAAGATTAATAGACAGAAGCAATGTAAAGATACAGTATGATTTAAAAAAATAATTTAGCTTTACCATCTAAATTTTATTTAATTGCATCATTGTGCAAAAGTGTTTATATAATATATATATATATATATATATATATATATATATATATATATATATAGTGTTTCCAATACATGGAAACACTTCAACTTGTATGAGCAATTGAGCTGACAAAGGTTGTATAAAAAAGTCACAGGAATTTAAATTGCCAACCAGAAAGTGAAAATTTTGTGGGAATTTTATTTAAATTTATTCAGTCTGCATCTGCTGTGTAATCTTTTGGTTTATAATTTTAATGACATGTAATTTGCTCTATTCAGAAGTGCTCTGCTCAAAAACTGATTAGCCCCAAGCTGTCTGCTTCTTGAAGGAGAACTGTTGAAATGATGCTTGTGATTAGGGAATTTTAAGCTTCTTTCAAACACATATTTAAAAAAAAAAAAGACACAGCAACACATATCCATGTTTAAAGGCTGATGACAGTCAACAGTTGGGCAGACAAAGGTCAGAAACCTTTGCATCTGTAAAACAACATTAATGATTACGTCGATAGGTTTCAGATTATGCGCTTTATTTGTTATAAAGGGTCACTTACTCTAGAGTAAGCAACTCGTTTTGTTCTTTTCAGTGACATTTTATTTCCTCTTGTAAATTAGAGCATTTAAAAAACGCCAACATACACATTGATGCTCTTGAAAAATTATAATATTGAGAGCAAAAATGTCCCTTCAGGTTTTATTGGCTAACGGTGTCATGGTTGGACAGCAGAGAAATGGGAGGAAGTTTCCCGTCAAAATGTCGGTTCCTGGAACCACTCACAAAAATCCCTCTTAAAACTGCATGGAGGGTCAGTGCGGCCCTGCTGGACCACACACAGGGTAAAAAGCTTGTGAAGTCCAAATGACCCTGACTCTTAAAACCGCGGGAGGATTCATATAATTTGGCCTGAACATAAAAAAATGTGAATAAAGGAAAACATTGTGAATACTTCCTGGACGCACTGTATCTACTTTTTGTTTGTTGAATAGCTTATGCTAATTATCACTCGTCTAAAACAGATGGAGTTGGGTATGTGGGTCTGATTTTACATATCTGAAGATAAAGATAAATAATAAAAAAAGCCCATTACTACAAAATGTAAAAAATCAGTTTATAGACGTGTGACATTTTACTCTTAGACTTCTCCCCTCCCAGATGTTTGAGCTTTAAATGCTATTGATCCAATTTTCGAGCACATGAAGATAGAGAATTGCCTGGCAAGAGTTCTTACTGTCCCTCAGGTACCTGTTCAGGAGTATTTGAAATTCTTCCCAGACTTTTCATCCATAACACACAGTATAGTGGGAAAATGCACAAAGTGGGAAAAATCACAGGGAAGCTTAGGTAGATGTCTACATATTGTTAGTAAGAATAAATAACTTCAGCATTATATGTTCGTACATTTGTTTTTAAAGTACATTCACTACATTGAAATATATTAAATATGTACTTAATCTCAATCACCTTATAATTTAATGGTACATTGTTACTTTGCCCTAGGGTACAGGGTCTCCAGAGTAAGAACAAGTGAGCTAATTAAAGCACTGCCAGAAGAATTTCGTTTATGAAATTCCTCACTCTAATTGGAAGACAGGATATTAATTTCCATGCATCTGTGTCCTGATCCCCTAATATAACTGCTTCTATAGTGTTTGTAATGCACAGTGATGTATGAGTATACATAAAATTACATAGGTTTTATAGCTCAAAACACACTTGCGTCAAAACATGTTTGTCTGAGTTCATGTAATGGCAAGTGTCAAACATATCAATATAAGTGAATTTCAATGCACTCAGCATTAAAATGAAAAGTGGATTAAAGGTTTGCACCTGTTATACCTGCTATGTTCCAGTTTGTAATGCCAAGTCCCATTTGATCAAGAATTTCCACATGTAAGCACCGATTTCAACATCTGGCTGACCTCCCTAACCCTAGTTTTAGTTTCAATGCACCTGACGGCATAATTACCATATATCCTACAAGTCCGTACAGTGAACCACTGGAATGAAGCACTAACAGAATGGAAACGACCAACTCAGCGGTTCAGAATCCGCTTTGTTTTAATGGTTACAGATTTATGTGACAGCTGACCCTTCAGACAAGAAGCATCCGCTCAGCAGTTGAGAATTATACACATTGTGAGTGCACTCCAATGCCTTGTAAAATAAGGTGGAAAATGATAATCAGGTTTGCTTTTACCAGTATGCCAATGTAGAGTCGGTGTGTGGAATCACAGATTATTGGTTGGGAGTGAATAAGTCCCCTCAATGCAGATGTTCCTTGTGGACCTATTTACATGTGGAACAGAGCTTTAAAAGAAATGAGAAAGAAAGTCTCTACAAAGCAAACATCTAACTTAATAAAACTTCTCTAAAGTTTTTGCTCTTTTCTCAAAGTTAAAGAGAAGATCTCCGGCAACCGAGAAGTCCAAATTACTTTGATCAACCATAAACTATTCCTAGATTAACTATTTCATATGTATTATATTTATTTGGACTTGTCTGATTTTCAGCTCTGTTGGGTTTGGGTATGGCGGTTTATTGAACGCTTTTCCTTTAGGATACAGTGTTGACTGATGCAAATGAGGTTTAACCTTAACTACAACGAATTATTTTCTCGGAGGATGCTGCTGATCCAAAGGCTGCAATTAATTGACATTCACATATGAATTTTAAAGTATTCTCAGAATTTCAACATGAACTGAGAGTTTTGTGTTCTCTCTGATGAAATAATTTATTCAGACATTCCTGCACCCTAATCCATGTTGTATCTGCTCCGTATCTTCACACATTAACAAATGTTAGATATTAATCCTTTAAGGAGATACAGGCCACAGATCAAAGCAAGAGCTTAACAGTCAAATGTCAGTTTGCCAACATAGCTCATTTCATCTTGAAACAGCATGCATTTTCACACCGTTTCATCTCCCAATCAACTTAACACATGCCCTGAGATGAGTTGAATCCATTATTTTCCCTCTACTTTGAAGGTCAGCCAACAAACTCTTAAAGTTATTGTCCAAAATAGGACTCAGCAGTGGTGGGAAAACATTTCCCCTTTCAGTGCCTACCTCGCTGGATGTCTGAAATTTCTCATTTGGATTTGACAGGGTGCTGTTGGGAGCCAAGCAAAATCACTCAGGGACAGTGCTCTAGCTGTGGCTCCTATCTCTCATTTTCTCTCTTCTCTGCAAATACGCCCCCATACCTACTCACATAACCCAAAGAGAGCCAGCTTGCACTGCAGTGTGGGCTCAGTGCTCACAACAACGCAGCATGCTGGCAGGTATACAACAGAAAGGCACTAGCTGTGCCTCACTTCACATCATTTTGCCAGGTGATGTATGTTTGTTGCTGTAAAGCTATGTTTGCACGCTTGGCTGTGTCTTTACTGGGAAAATACTTATTTTAATCCTGAGGGTATGTTACATACAGTGTTTTGTTAGATTTTTAAACTTGGTCCGACAGAGACTTGCAAAAGTGTTCATGCTCATTTAACTTAACGTTTGCCAAGGTTGTCAAGTGAACCCTTGAAACTAAGGTTCCTCGTTGCCTTGAGACGAGCAAGGCTCATCCCCAGGCCAAAATAATCCCTTCAGTGAAGCATGGTGGTGGCAGCATCATGCTGTGAGGATGTTTTCCAGCAGCAGGAACTGGCAGACTAGTCAGGATAGAAGAAAAGACAGATGACATGAAATTCAGAACCACTCTGTGAATATCCTGTAGCCAGAGTCCAGAATTGAATCTGATTGGAAATCTCTGGGAATATTAGAAAACGGCTTCACAGATACCGGAAAGAAGAATGGGCAAGACTGCTTAAAAATAGACGTGCTAAGCTGGTGTCATATTCAGACTTGGGGCTGGACTCTCTGCCAGAGGTAAAAGCAAATGCTACGAATACTTACACGAATGTAATTTCTTGGATTTCTATTTTTAATGAACTTGCAAAAATCCCAAATTTTTTTTTTTTTTTTTTTTCCCCCATATTTGTGTGTACAATTTCGAGGAAAGAGATCAATATGTTGACAAAGTGAAGCTCTCTGAGTGCTCTCTGGATTTTCTGCAAGTAAATCAAATGAGGGCAGGAAAAAAAACAAACAAACAAAAAAAAACACTTACAGCTTGTAGTAAGAAAATCCTAATCTGGTGAGGGTTTGAAGAAAACTTTTCTTTTTCCAAGCCAAATGACATTTCCGTGAGCCATATGCCCCATAATAATGTGTTTTAGTCCTCAGACATCCATGAACTAATTAATAGTTGACTTAGAGGGATTATGCTGCATGAACACCCTCCTTTGTTGTGGTGACCTTGGAGAGGTTGACTAATCTCTCTAATTGAGCAGTTGTAAACACCATTGTTCCCGCTCTGTTCCAATGTCAGCCTGCTCACATGTCTGATGGCTTTTTATTTAACGTATCAACATTTTCAGAAGACAACTCATGACAGTCTCCTTATCTATAAGCTTTTTGACACCTAAAGCATTACCTAATAATTCATGCTTTGGATAAAGAATTTTTTTTTATAATTAATGATTTCAGACCTAAGAAAGAAAGATAACATTGCTTCAAAGTCAAAAGTAATATTTAAACTCTGTTTTCTCTCTTTCCTTATCTGCAGCATCCTGCACAACTCCGGGGGAAAAAAAAAATTATACTAAATATTCATGCTTACACAGTATTTTGGCATTTTACTGTACCATGATGGATTTCTCTGTCAAAGCCGTACTTGACAGAGATGGGCGATACTTAAAAATCTAGCTCAATACATATTTAATCAGATTCTCTAAACATTTTTTTACATGTTGTCATCTTCAGTGACGCATAACATCAAACTCTCGGGAAATGTGCTTGCTGCCACCCGCTATTGTTCCCACCACGCCTAGTTTGTTTAACTGCCAACAGTCACAAGTCAGTATTTATTATAAAATCTTTTTAACCTTGGCTCAAATGGATGGCTGCAGTTCTGAAGCACCTATAAATGGTTCGTGTTTGCATGATATATTGGTAAACAAAGACGTGAATTTGAATGATACGATTTCAGCCCCTAGGAAAAAAAAAAAAAAAAGATGGTCTAGAGGCTATAGATGCACCTGAACTAAGTGGTGTACATTAATCATGACATCCCTGAGGCTATGTCAGTGCACACTAAAGCACATGTTACTGTTCATTGACAACAGAAGACAATTAATATGGAAGGAATATGTTCAGAAAATAAATCAATACACAAACACTGGGCCTGCGCAGCAACTGGAGGCATATTTACTTCTATCTAAATAAGATGCACCTGTTCAAATCTAACGTGTGTCTATGTGCTGACATGGAGAGAAAAATCAAGTGATATGACAACAAAGGAAAGCAAGAGGTACACAGCCCAGTTTAATTGTCTTCATTGAGTCCTGTATCCTTTGGTCATTACTGAGATTAACCTTTCTCTCTCATCATAAAGAGCTTCTGTTTGTTTCACCAGATGAAAGGCAAAACAAGAATGATTGGAAACGGATACTAAGGGTGTATGACTAACCATGCACATGATTTTCACAAAGTTATTTCAAAACATTGCTTTTTTCAGATACGTTTTTTTCTTAATATGTTTACACTACAGTTAAATAAGCTGATGCAAAACAGTGATATTTACCAATGTATATTCTTACATCATGAACCTTTCTTCCTTCTGTAAGGACTTTCAAAGAATTCAAAGAAACAAAACCTTTTTAATCTTTTTATTCAAATAAAACTTCATTCATCCGTCTTTAGACATTTGGAACCGAGGAGCAATTACCAGATGGTACATTTAGCCTGGTAACCCAGAAATAATGAATAGTCTGTATAGTTTATTTTAGCACTAAGAAATCTTTTTTTTATTTAAGTTTGGAAGTAACTATTTAAATAAGAATTGTGCTTTATTCATTATAAATGTACAGGCTACATTTGGTGTCAAGTCAGCTATGTCGATTCCTTTTCGTGTATCTCCGTAAAGTTTGAGAATTAATGTATCCCTGAATCATCAACAAGAGGGAATGTTGTGTTGAAAACCCCCATTCCCCAAAACAGAACAACACTGTATACTAACTGTGGTTGTGAGACATCCTGTTTATTTTGTCATGACTTTTACCCTGGCTGACTTTTCACTGACAGGCTGTATATAAGTTGCCCTTGGCAGGAGCAACACATTTTGCTCCGTACCGTTTTATTTACTCTAAATGCTTGCCTAATGGCAGCATTAAATGTTGAAAATACCAACTTGAATGTTGCAGCTGATATCTTTAACTGAGTCAGCCTGCAGAGATTGACGTACGGCATGCTCTTGGAGTCGGGTCACTATGTCATCTAGTTATTTAAGCTCAGCGCAGTTGTTCAGTTGTGGTGATGACTCCACCACTTAGCTAACAGGATCACCACAGGTCACACAAAATTCCACCAACATGATACGGCTCCCAATGAGTCCCGAAACTCCTGGTCTTCTCCTCTGCCTATTATTTCCAGCAGAGCTGGCTGTGGCATGCTGCTCTGATCCAAATGCTCTGAACTAAATGCTAAACACATGTCTGATGCTTGTTTTAAATGTGTAAAACAAGCATTTTAAATATTTAATGTCCTCTCTGTAAAGATTAATCTGTTGGAAGGTCAACACCATGCCATGCATACACCTGAGGAAAATTTTAAATCAATAACATTTCAATCTGGAAAGACTCAGATGAAGAAAAGGGAACAATTAAAAGATTTAATGACAGCAATGAATAACAGTTCTTTGGCGCGGGCCCGGCAGCTGATCTGAGCTGAGATTTGATGTGAACTCGATGAACATCCCGATAAACGATTAGGGATGCTCTCCCCCAGGGCCCGACACTGGTGGTGGAGGTCTGGAAAGGGAGCCATCCTGGAGAGCCGAAGGATGTGGGTGGAGAAGGGGCGGTGGTGGGTTGAACGCAGCTGGGAAGCGACTGACGGCTTCGGTGTGGATCCTTTTATGCAGAGCTGGACTGATGATTGGACACGCCGGTTGAGGTCCAGAGCTGAGGTCGGAGATGAGCATAACCCCGATGGGCGAACGGAGGTGATGGAGTCTTCCAGGTTGAATTTTCGCTATCAGCTACATATCTGTTCTGGACTTTGAAAATGAAAAGAAATGTGTAATCTTGACATTTCTATATGAGAAATCTGTTCTTATATTAGCATATCTCTCTCTGCAACTTTGCTAAGATAATTTTTTATTGAAATTGTACTAATTTCAAATATAATATCATGTGACATGTTCAAATTTCACATTTCAAAAATAAATACTCTTTAAAAAAAAACGAGAACGGAGGTCCAACTTGAAAAAAAGTGTTAATTGTGATAAATGCCTCACTTTTTTTATCCAAACTGAACACAATATGTGTCATAATCTTAGTGGGAGACTCTGAAGTGGGCACACGCATGGGAACCGGGAGAAGGTTTAGCACATTTGTTGAACAATAAGCAGATGATAAAAGTCATGTCAGAGTCTGCTGGGAAATGCATCTGGATCAGCACTGAAGACAGAAAGTACATGGATTGTTTATTTGAGAACTGCAGAAGGAGGAATTACCTGTGGGTAAGATCTTACTGTTTGGTTGAAGGAAAGATCCAAGTTGAGTTGGTCCACAGGCGGAACAGTTGGCAGGGAGCATGTGTAATCAGTAACTGTCTTGTTTTTTTTTCCTTCCAGGGGAGCAACCTTTGGAAGTGGAGAAGCAGTTGATCGAAGGAGCAAATAAGAGGTGATCCCTATCACTAGGTGAGCATTTGGAGGAGCTCCTGTGAGGTGAAGGGGGAGAAAGGACCTACTTATGCAAGTTTAGTCATCATTTGCAAATTTTGCACAGACTTGCAATTTTCACCAATCATTGCGGATTTTCCACTAATCTGATCAATCGCCCAAATGTTTTCTATATGTCCGTATTTTCTGACGAATCAATACAATTTCTCTGAATTTTGACCTCCTATCAGTTCAACTTTTTCTTTCCCATCTCCGGAAAGCCAAACCTGCAAGATGAGGCGTATGTGTTGTTAAAATATAGTAGCATGGTTTTCCAAGCCATCTTTAAATGGGCCAGCAATTAGATCACCGAGGGGAGATCTGCTGCTGAGCCTAGCTGTTTGGACTGTGTCATGTTCAGCAGCTAACCAGAGCAAAGAGTTTTTTTTGCTGGTTGAGTAACGCTGCTTATTGGTTATTTTACCCGCTGTGCATTGTACAGTGAATAGACGCTTTTTGCTAGGTTGGCTTTTCTCGATTTAACATGTTTAAATTCATCCATTGGTTTTATGTAATCAAATTTTCTGAGAAGCTAAATTTTAGGTTTTCATTTTCACCAAATCTAACAGAGAAACATACCCAAAATATTTCACCCTGCATATATAATTCATCCATATTAGCCTATGTCAATTATTTTCACTTAGAAAATTGAATTACTGAAATTAAACAACTTACACTTTATATCCTAATTAATTAAGATGCATCTGGACACAGGAAATATCATCTTGACAAAAGTAAAACAGAAAGAACAGATAGAAAAGAGTAGCATTAATTAGAAAACAGAAATGGTCATTAAAATGCAGGGAAAATGTGAGCATTTTAAAGTGAAATACATTCTGCTTCTTCATACACCATAGAACTTGAAAATACTCAATTAAACAACGTTGGAGTCTGTGCAATAACAGACCAGTTCTACTTCAAGGCAATCAGCAGAATAATTAACTAAGATAATGCGCACATCTTTTAACCTCACTCTAACATTTAGCTCCGAAAACAAAAAAAAAGGTCATTAATTGCTTTTCCTCCTGCCCATGTGGCTGATTTAATTTCACAGAAGAGCCTCTTTGTACTGGTCTGAATTATTTTAATCAAACCAACATTCTCTTCTGCTCTTCTCTCCCCAGTTAGACTCTGTAAAAATTTGAAAAAAGTACTTTAATATGGAATTTGACTGTCCTGTTATTGATAAACAACTTGACAAGCTGAAAGTAATGTGAGTTTGTTTTACTATCCAGGACGCAAAAAAAAAAAAAAAAAAAGATCATGCAGAGGGTATTTGCTGTTGCCAGAGTCCTGATGACAAGTATTGTACATAGATTAGGACAGAGAGGACCAACAGTGTATTCAATGTGCATCTGCTGTCCGATAATCAAGTTCAAATTCCATTAACAAAGCTCTGTCCTAAGCAAAATTTCCTCCTCATTAAAAGGTTTCGAGACAGCATTACTTTCTCCTATCCACTCCCACACGAAAACATGCTCCTGCCTAATTCATTTACTCATACTTCCTATACACACCAACTGTATAATTGCAGTCATAATGAACGTGCAAAAGAAGCAAATTGGCATGAGAATAGCATTAGCAACCCGGCAACGTTTGCTGTTCCTTGCAACCGTCTTTCCGAGTGTGGATCCACTGACCACCATGCACACTCACACACAAAGCCAAGCAAAAAAGACAAAACACTCAACGGAAACATCTGTTCTGGCAAGGCTCCTCCGTTTCCTGGTTATCCTGATTTCAAGAAGCATTTTTTTTTTCCAGCAAGCTGCAAGAACTCCTGATCCCCTTTTGCCCCCTCAAAGGCCAAAGCGGGATCTCTTTACCCTTTGTAGTCAGTTAAACAAAGCTACAGCTGAAGGTCATGTGCTTTAAAAAAACAAAATAAAATAAGCTGCTTGCATGTTTATCAACAGTAAAATGGAAATATAGTGGGTTTTTCAAAAAGCAATTGCCCATGATATTCTAAAGTTGCAAAAATAGTACTCTTTTGAAGACTTAAGAGGGTGATCTTATTGGAAAAAAGGAAGCAATTTTGGTGAGAGTTCAAACTGGATAAATATGCGTGAATTTGAAAGGATGAATGAGCCGTCATGACCTTGAAATAAATACTTCTCAAAGAGATGAGCCACTCATTCCCTGGCATAAGGTCTGGATGAAGCATACGTCTCATCTATGGGAGTTACAGGTTTTCAAAGTGTCCGGTTTTCATTTGAATGAAGACAGAAAGAACTTATCGAAAGATACAATTCCCACAGTAAATGGATATCACTTAATG